>NW_023276806.1:207997169-208297169 GCF_003668045.3 Cricetulus griseus
GAGGACCCTTCCTGTTTCTCTTTCGCTTAAATATGAGTCTCCTTGCTATGTCACTTTCTGCCTGGATCAGCACTTCTCTACTACATTTCCCAGAATCCGCTTTGACTCCTAGTTCCGTCTAACTTGCTGTCTCATTGGCCAAACAGTATTTTATTCAATAATCAATAAGATAAACATACACAGTACATTCCCCATCAAGGAAGGAAGAGTCTAAGAATATATACAGATTTTCACTGCAGTTTCTGGGTACTTCATGTGGTCTTTGCTTATTTATCTGGGGAAATTCTGCCAGATGCTCTGACTGTGATTGTAGGAAGCCGGTTCCTGCATTATAATGCTGCCTGAAGACACCAAGGTGTGAATTACTTCACAGGCGCTGGGTAAACTCCATTCCTTTGATCTCTGCCTATCCCGTGGCTCATTTTAGCCTGAGGAGCTAAAGCCATTCATAGGGTAATACGTCCCAGGCGGCTGGTCAGCCTTTTATAAGGGATGGTTTTCTTGGTTCAAATGTCTCCACTCTGGTAAAATGCATTAAAGCTTGTCTGCAGAAGGATCCGAGTGTCCTGCGTGTGTTTCTTGCTGGCGAGGAATACAGAGCGGGCGCGGGACATGTGATCATCACAGGAAACATGGTGTTTGATGTAGAGGGGATATTTGAGGTTTAGCGTCACATATACTTGTAAGTACCAACTTAATCAGACCACTTATCCTTTTTCTTTATGACATGATAGAATATGTAGTTGATTCTTCAAGTTTACTTGACAAGTCTTCATTCAGCATAGTCATTTCTATGTTGGGCTGGCAAGATGGCACAGTGGGAACAGCACTTGCTGCACAAACCTCGAAACCCAAGTTCATTTCCCAGAACCCATGTAGAAGTAGCAGAAGACTCAATCAAGTCGTCCCTGGACTCTGCATGTAGGCTGTCGCCCACCCCCACACACAGAAACATAATGCACAACACTTTAGTAATAATAATAAATAACATTTAAAAATAAGATTCCAATGCCATGTGTAGATTTTTAGTTCAAAAGTTGTGATCCAAAGTCAAGTTTCTGGTTTCACAAGCAGGCACTATTAAAATGTGCTAGTACGTCAAAAGCATTAGCACTACTTAAATAAGGTTATGATTTGTGAATGGGACTTTGTTGGAGAGGCCCGTCTGATGTGGGAAGAAGCAGGACACCTGTGAATAGCAGACTGTATGGATGATCTTAAGTCAGGCAGGAGTTTCAGTGGTGATGGCCAGTCTAGAAAGCAGGCTGCACAGTCTCAGAAAAGACAGCATACTTTCAGGTGAGCCTTGAGTTAGAATCAAACTCATAAAATTGAAGGAAATGGCGCTGGGCACAGGAACTTTGCAGTTTGCAACCTGGCAGAGTCTCTTTCCTCTGCAAATATCCATCTAAAAACATTAATAGTGAACCCTGTCCTGCTGCAACTTCTTCACTCAGGACTTTCGCCAACCCACCCATAACAGAGGCAAAACAACAGGAAATTACCCTTCTTGCATCATGTCCCTGTGGCATTCCATAATTCTCTATTTTGGCTTCAGACAAAGGAATCTAGTTGAGGCAGAGAGCAGAATGTGAAGAGCTCCTGAGGCTCCAGTGAGTTATGAGGTCCCAAGACTTGAAACATCCAATAATGGCTGGCTGGAATCTTGGCCAACATTGTGGTGGGGCAACATGCAAGAGGAACCCAGGGAGGGTGATGGGATTCCATATTTACAGTTGCTGAAAGATACTGGCATACAGGTCACCCAGGTAAATTTGAATTTCACATAAGCAATTGGTGTTTTTTAAGTGTAAGTGTGTCATGTGTACGACACAGAAGATGCCTATAGTTTTATTTAAAACTCAATTATTCAAGAGTCAAGTTTTGCTGAGTGTTTTATGCTGTATTTGCTGGCCTCCCACCCACATGCCATAGCAAAAAGAGGGCCTGGCATACAGGAAAAGTACATTGCAAACAACAGGATGGTGTCATCAGATTTGAATACAGCACGCAGGCAGCAATGGGAAAGTGGATGCAGGAGTCACAAATGATGCTCATGTAGGGGATTGTGGGAAGATTGTTTTTTTTAGAAAATGTTAGTGGCTACTTCAAAAAAGACACAGACCATAAATATGCCATTTCAAATTTAGAATCAGAAAGGGTATCCATTCATTTCAATACTCTGTAGCAGCAAATAATGTTTTTGTTTTTAATAATGGCATGATAAGGACAACATCAGTCTCCAGATGTTATAAGCCATTTGAATATGAACAGATCAAGCACAAATTGCCCAAGTATCTGAGCCTCCTCAACAAGCACAACAAACACACAGTTTTCTATTATAGTCTCAAGTGACAGGGATGTTTCTCCAAAGCCCCAAACACATTAAGGTTTCCTGGACTAAATTCAGAAATGAGATAAGGGTGGAAGCTATTTATCTCCAGCTAGGAATCCTTTCTTTGCCAGCCAAATCAATTTCTCCTGTAATTTTTTTTTGCAGGACTCTGAACTGTGTTTCTGATTTCCCCCAGTTGTGCCTCGTGCTTAATAATTTATTCTCTCCATCCTGCTCAAGCCTACTTAGTCCATCTGCTCTTTACTGTATATATGTTTAAGATGGTGTGTGCTTTTCCTCAGTGTGGAAACACCATTTCATTCTCATTCCACTCAAGTTGCCTGATTCCTTTCTTCCAATGCCAGTCTGTTCCCATATTCATTTCAGGAGGAAGGTAACAGCATTGAAATAACCACCTCTTTTCGTCTGGCTATTGCTCATGTCTTTGTGCATCTTTGTCTGTTTGAGATCAAATGATCTTCCTGTCCTGGGGCTGCATTCTTATTTTTCTTCTATATGTAATCCAGAGCTGTCAGTGATGAACATGGAATAAATGTTATTGGTCTCCTAAGAGCAATGCTCCATTTATTGCCTCAGAAGTATACCTTGGCTAAAATTATTTCAGCCAAGCCTAATGTAGCCCCAAACTCAATTTCTCTCTTTGAGTAAAGAAAGTCTTAGGAAAAGACCATCTATCAGAAGAACTTGGAACAATGATGCAGTGTCTATGGTTAAAAGCATAACCCCACTCTGAAACACTGAAACAACTCAGTGCCAACGCCTGTGCTTTCTACAGAGTAATATAACAGCTAGCTTAAAATTAAAAACTTAATTTAATTTAAAATTAAAATCCTTTTAAGAAAGCAATAGCAGAAACACTAAACCCCCAGGAAAAAAAAAACAGTAAGGTTTTGAGATGATGGTAAGTTTCAAGAGATTAAACAAATGCATTGAAAACTTTTAGTAGCATACATTACTGGGTTTCATTATATTTTCATGCAGGTGTATAACATATTTGTGATCATACCCTCCCCCAGTCACCCATTTCAAAGCTCCTCTTCTACCTGATCTCATTCCTCCTCCTAATCCCCTTTCTTTTGCCAAGTATTCACTCTGGCACACTTCTAAAAGAGTAGTAGACACAGATTTCTCTATGTCCATAAAAGTACATATGTGGGGAAAAACATAGGTAATGCAATTGCTGGTGTTAGTGTAAGTATCAAGTGTGTATCTAATATGCTCCAACCAAGAAACAGAAATAACTTAGAATATTTAAAACAGAACAAATTGAATATGGAAAATTTCACAAATGGAGTATAACACTGAGAAGGACCAAAGATGCAACCCTGAGTCTGGCAACCTAAAAAGCTACTATGACCCTAAAATAACAAAGTAGGCTCCAATACTAGCAAAGTCCCAGAGGATGCTGGGAGCACAGTGGCCTGTCCAGTGGGAATGGGAACCATTACAGGAAGCACCTGCCCTAACGCAGACAGAGCAGGGAACAGTCCTAGCTTCCCCCCCTTCCTCTTTTTCTCTAGGAACCTCCCAGCACTCCCTAGTGCCCAGAGCAAAAAAAAAAAAAAAAAGACAGTGTTTAGCACAGTCACCATGTGTAATGAATTGCTCAGCAGGAAAAGAGTGTGGCATATGTGGTTTGCACATCTAACAAATGTGCAAATGTGCAAAAAAACAGCTAAAAAACTTCTTTCTTTACTTCCACTCTCATGTCCCAGAGGAATAGAGGCAGAATCATCAATTAACACCTTTTTTCCCTTATTTTCATATGGCATTACTGGGACAAAATTCATATCATAACATAAATAAAGCAGAAAAATGCAGGCTTTTATAGGAAAAGCAAAAGTAAGTTAGAAAGAAATACTTATTCACACAAAGGAAGCTTTGGCATGTGCTTCATTACAAGTTACTTTTGTTTAAAATTTGTCTTTAAATCTTTAATTCTCTAGATGCTTCCATACAGAAGCTGGCACTATGAATGTTTCATTTCAATAAATTTGCTTGTGTGTGTGTGTGTGTGTGTGTGTGTGTATGTATTCACATGCCCGTGTTTGCATGTGCATGTATGTGCATAAACATGTGTGTGCACAGAGGTTGCATGAATATGCATATGTGTGTGTGTGTGTGTACGTGAGCATGCATGTGTTTGAATGTGTATGGGTATGGATATGCATTCATTTTCATATGCATTTGTATGCCTCTGTGTATTTGTATAGGAATATGCATGTGCATACAATATGGGTGTACATATACATGTTTGTGTATGTATGTGTGTCTGAGTCTATGGGCATGCATGTATATATTTTTGTAATCATATGTTTACCTTGATATATATATATATATATATATATATATATGTGTGTGTGTGTGTGTGTGTGTGTGTGTGTGTGTGTGTGTGTGTATGCTTATGTGGGCACATATATGTGTGCATATGTACACATGTGGCTTTGAAAGATCTATGCTTATGCATGGCATGTACTCATATGTATAAACTGAATATACACGTGTGTATGTTTGCATATGTGTGTACATATGTGATGGGGAAGGTTCTTCTGTGTATTTTTATCTTATTGGTTGTTTAATAAAGCACTGTTCAGCCAATGAGGCAGCAAGTTAGGTAGGACTAGGAGTCAAGGAGGATTCTGGGAAATGTAGTAAAGTCTTGTGATCCAGGCAGGAAGTGACAGAGCAGGCAGACTCAGAATATAAGCAGGGACAAGTAGAAAGTCATTCTCTTCCTCCTCCTCCTCCTCCTCCTCTCTGTGGAGCCGCCATGTGATCCCAGGAAGACAGGACGCATAAGTCTTATAAAATATAAAGATTAGTAGTTATGGTTGGTAATTAAGACTAAGTTAGGATATAAGAAATCCTAGTCATTGGCCAACAGCATTGTACCTAATATAAGACTCTGTATGTTACTTGGGACCTTAACGTGGCGGTGGGGCTCAGGCAGATTGGCAGAAAGATTTATCGTTACACATATGTATGTGTGTCTAGGCCTGTGTTTTATGTGTTTATGTCAGTCTCATCTATATTTTTCATGCATTTTGCTTATGTATGTATGAGTACATGTGTGTCTACATATACATGTTTGTTCATGTATATCTTTGTTTGTATATGTGTTATGTGCTTTCAGGTATGTCTTTGTGCAAATGTGTGACCATATTTGCTCTGTGCATTTATATGAGTTTACCTTACACTTATTGTGCATATATCTACATGTGTGTGCTGGTGTGCCTGTGTGAGGGGTTTGATATATGCATGTGTGGGCATGCATTGTGTAGATGCAGTGTGTGTGTGTGTGTGTGTGTGTGTGTGTGTGTATGCTTGTGTACATGTGTGAGCATACATGTATGTGATTCAAGAGATAATTGTTGAAGATGATGCTAATTTAACTAGCTTTTATAAAATAAAGGAAATATTAAATCCTAGGAGAGATGAGTTGTTCAATATAAGCATGCCTTTGTTGGTGATAAAAATATTTTCATCCTGTTTTCATTTGACATCAATTATACAAGAAGTGTTAAAAATAAAAGTGTATGCCCAAGTACTTTCCATTTTATCCAGGAGAGGAAACTGCCATCATATGTGGTGCTTGTAATTAGGACATTAAAAGTTCTGATCATAATTATGTATGGTTTAGGAGGTAACTTCAACTCTTCTGCAAAGATTAAAAGCCATATGCACAAAAGATCAAGTTATCTTTCTCACATCCTTAGAAATTGGTTTTCTACATACAGGGCAGAAGAACAGTGGGGAAAAAAGTAACAGGGCCAAAGAAAACGCCAAACAATAGTCTCTTTATGGACCAGTTCGCCTGAGAAACTACACAACAAAACTATTATTCTGGTAGTAGTTAAATTTTCCACTATTGGGAAAATTTTCTGCAAATATTCAGGATAGGACATTAGCACATGGTAGTTGGTCAATAAACAGGGGACTATTCGTATTATTGCAGAAAAAATCACACATAGCAAAGCATTGGTAAAATATCACCAAAGTTATTGAGTAAAGCAAACTCTAATGGTAGAAATAAAAAAGAGTGTCACAGGCCACAGTTAAAGACATAAGAAGGTAAAATAGATAGCAAAAAAGTGATAAGCTGCTGGGGTTAAGTCATTAATTCTAACATTCATTTAAATAATGTGAAAACAACAATACAAAAGCCCAGGAAACAGGATCAAGAGACATTTGCATTTGCTTTAATCTGGAAAATCCAGTGTGTATTTGCAGAGTTGAAAAAACCCAATAAATTGAGAGTAAGCATGAGCAATTACAATATCAAAACTCTGGACAACCCAAAGAGAGGAAGACAGACTCTTAGAGGCATTGGTTTAAAGGGCTCTAAGAGATGAAATGGCCTTGAAAGATGTCAAATCATGTTTCCTCCTGACACATAATGTAAAGGAAAATGAATAAGTTCACAGTATTTCCTAGCAGAGCTCTCTATCATGTAAAAATAACCACTTCAGGAGACAGCAAGTAGAAGACTAGTGTGTGAATCACACCAAGTAGCACTGAAGAGTAAGGAATCTACACAGGAGATCATGATGTACACATTGCAGTCACAAGGAAAAGGTGGTGACAGCCCAGTCAGTATATGCCTGCATTAGGGCAGCTTAGGAAGGGAAAGAATATAGAACCTCAAATGTACAACAAACACTGGCAGAGTCTGAAGATGGTGTTAAATAGCAGTATACTTGCTAGAATTGGGTTATCTCTTCACCAACACCAAGATTCAAGATTCTAGCACCATGAGGAGCTTCTGAACAGCATCTGAATAGTGATTGGTCGGGAAGAGAAGTGACTGCTGACTCAGGCAATGTCCACCTTCCGTTAAACGGTAAAAAGAACAGTGCAAAAAGCGCACTTACGAAGCTGGCTGCAAAATCAGAACAGGACAAGACCATTGGAGAAACAGGGTTTAAGGAAGGGCCTCTGACTAATGGGAGAGGAGGTTGTCCTGAGCTGAGATCACATGATTTTTCTTTCAACCAGAAAGGTAGACAGGTGATATCAGACAAAGCAGGAAGAGTTGAATTCTAACCAGACTCGAAAAGTTAAGTAGAGCCAGTTGCCAAACTCAGAGTAAGGGGGTGAGTTTGTGTATAAGGCTGGAGAAAGCTGGTAATCACTTTAATGGCCTAAGAGCACAAGAGAAGAACAAGTCACAGAGACAGCCAAATTGTGTATGGCTTTGTAACTCACCAAATTCACCTTTTACAAATGAATAAAAAAGTCCTATGCAGCCCACTGGGATATTTTTGTATCCCTGGATAACACAGAACTTGTTATGCATAGCAAACAGACTTTAAACTCACGGAGATCCACCTGTCTCTGTATCCTAAGTGAATTAAAGCATGCACCCCTAATGCCCAACCTTATTTCATAATCCTGTGGAGGAAATTTTCACCTTCATTTTTAAATGTTTTAGTTAGATTGCATTAACTTTGATTGGCATTTTTGAGTGCTTTGGCCATGAAGTAGATCTCCTACTGTACCTAGTGTAGTGCCTCATCTTACTGAAGAATGCCAAACTCTCAGATTTTTGTGAGGTTTACCAGTGCATTCTGTCATTATGTTATTTTTTCCAATACACCAGTTCTCAAACTGAATTTTATTTTTACTTTCAAAAATTTAAACAAATTAGACTCAGTCTGGGAAAGGGCAAAAGTATGAAAACGAATTATCACATGCTAACATGGAAATAGAATAGGTAGCAATCAGTGAGAAGAAAACCAGACATTAAATAAGAGAATAATGCTGAGAGTGCCCAATCCCACTTTCAGGGGCATGTGGCTAAATAGTATCTCTATCTGGTTGATTTGCATGTCAAAGGAATTGGAATTCAATCACTTATAAACTCAATGGCCCATCACTCACAAATAACAGGAAATGAAATTGGTGTGAATTCTTTGTGAAGTAGGACCAATTATTGCCATGGGTTGTGACTAAGTAATCATTTTCCTTCCCTGCAAATGATGGCATGTGTCAGTCTGTTCAGTCTCTGTGGCAGCCATTGGGGTAATTAGATCTGATTATTTTAGTTGATCCATAACAAAATGATCAAATCTGGGGCAGTTCCAGGTCACTAACTCTCTGATATTCGTGGAAAACATATAAAGCAAACAAAAACTCCTTGCTTCATCATACTGACTGTCTTTGACATCCAACTCACATCATGGCTTCCTTATCACTGAGCACACAAAGTGGTGACTTGTGAAGACATCAGTTAAGTCCTAAGTCATTTGCAAACACCCTTGTGAAAATGCCAAGCATTGTAGTTAGAAGGAACTATTTTGACTCTCTTTTAAAACTTGCCATTAACAACACTTAGCACATAGGTCAAATTCTTCATCCTTCATCTATCTAGAGAATTGAAAAGATGATGAACAATAATTTGCTTATTTCACAAAAGAAAATGCACATGAAATTACTCCTAATTTATTATGTCAACCCAATTAACTAAATCTGTTGTTTGAGAAATGACCCAAGAGAATATTAAGAACAAAGAGGAATATTAAATTGAATTTATGCTATCGTTCTGTGGTGAATGTCAGGAAATCTCTTTTAAGGGACAGCAACCAATAGATAATGGAGTCCAGTGTGTCACAGGAACCTTTTTGTGCCACTGCTAAATGCTCTAAAAATACACAATTTATAAAGCTTGCTGTAAAATTTGGTCCATTTTTTTAAAAAAAAAGTTGTAATTGAACATATTTTACTGTAAAAACATTTTTGCAGACAAGAAGCAAGTAAGTAAAAAATAAACAACATGATGGGAATGTGTTTCTTTTTGTAGTCGATGAGTGGGAAGGAGATTTGAAAGTATGATGGATGCAAAACACTGCCTTCATCATACAAGACAACCTCACAAGACAATCAGAGCTCAAGGAATCAGAGCATCTATTCAGGGCTAGGAGAGACTTCAAACAATAGTCTTTCAACCTTTGTGTATAAACAAAATTCTATCACTCCCTAAGACGAAGTCAAAATTTTTAATAAAACCTAAATTATCACATGTTCCGGTAGTAAGAACCCAACCATTTTATCACAATGCTCAGTCAACTCAAGCCAATATTTCATAACCACATGTGCGTTTCATATGCTACATGAGAAAGCATTTCTGCATCATAATGAACCTACTTTGAGCTTGGAGGCCCCTTGCAGTTTCTATATGTGCCTGGCCCAGTCTTCCACTGATGGGTACTCAGAAATACTAAGCTTTATCTATCTACAAAGCTTAAAACTAAAAGATAGTTGGCTTGAGTTGACTTTCAGTTCTCTTTCTTAAGTACCTCCATCATTTCTTCTTCCTATATGACTAAGTCTGAACTACAAGTTTAGAATGTTTATGTTGTTAATACATAAACAACAAATATGTATGTGTATTTGTCCTGACATACACATCTGCCGTGAACTGATGCTCTACCTTCTACAGAGACCCTCTATTGTCCCTAATGCTCAATTTTCTATATCCCTGTTAGTAATAGAACCTTGAGGTTCTAAAGCCTGCAAGTGCAACACTTAGGGAGTTTATGAATTTGAGATCAACATTTGCTACATGTTAAGACCCTCTCTCAAGAAACAAAGCAAAATAAAAATATGCATAGAAAGGAAATGCGCCAGAGCTTCTGTTTTCAGCATAATGATGGATTAGAAGATATGGAAAAATCTGCCAGCATTAAATATGGATATATGTAAACTACTTCATAAGCAACCATTAAAAGACATATATGAATTTACATGAACATAGGGAGGGGACTCTGAAGCACGGGCACAAATCAAGAACATAAGAGAGGTGAGAGACACTGATGACTTGCAGTCCTCTGGAGGGAGACGGCTGGGCTTTACTTAGCGGTCATATATAGGGACCAGTGGCAAGGCCATGGACATGCACTTATTGTCATTTTCATTGTGACTTTGTCAGTGTAAAGTTCAGAACTAGTTGGTGGTTTAGCTGTCACAACTAAGTAGAAATGTATAGCTTATTGTGTGTCATATGTTCTCTCTAACACTTTTCCCCTGGCCTATTTCCATTTCCTGGGAAAATTTATATTTTCCTGTTCCAATTTTTTAAAAAACTTTACGTTGCAGATGTATTGCATTTATTTATCGCTTGCACCTAAACTTCTTGTGCCTTATTCTACATGCATAGTAAGAGAAATGATAGATACTTATATAAATCACTGTGTGAATTTTGAACATTATGCAAATTTCATTCATAAACCATGTGTAAAATATATTAAACCTCAAGTCTTCCAAGTATTATAGACTCACTGTCAGAACAGGCAAATCATAAAATATTGCTTCTAATGTCATAGGAAGATTATGTTACCTTTTGTGTTAGAACCTTACTAGTGGCCCTATATTTAGTCACAATGTTGTTTTAATTAAATCTTTTCATATTAAAACACAATTACATTATTTTTCCCCATTTTCCTTTCCTCTCTCCAACCCTTCCCATGAACCATTCTTTGCTCTCTCTCAAACTCATGGTCTTTTCTTCTTTAACTGATGTTGCATATATTATTTTTCCTAAGTGCATAAATACAATTTACTCAATACACAGAGTGTTAGAATCTACACACCAATGAAGTCTCATCAGCATGGTTGTTAATAAGGCCTGTACAAGGACAATGCTACCATGGATGGGGAAAATCTCACAGAACTTCAATCCTAAACAAAGAACTACAGGCAACTAATGAACCTAAGGAATACTGAAAATTGGAGAAAATAGGATTCTCCAGGGGAGAGCACCCACCTGGTTGTTCAAGAACATGTGGTCAGTTCTATAATCACATTTTTAAAGTCCTGGTAACTTCTTGCATCAGAATGACCCATCAGGGGTGGGAGGTACTTCAACAACCAGAGGACTACCTTCTTGGAAACCCCTGTTTCCCAGGATTCTCCTGCAAAACTAGTCAGCACACATGTCCTCTGAGGTGCTGCTTTCAATGCTTAGGCACACTATAGCACCCAGAAACCATGTTCCAGACACCTCCCACCTGCATCTGCCTCAAGCCTGACAGTAGCCCCTAAGAATTTTGCTTCAGCATCCCCAAGAAAGTAGAAGGACCCTTTTCTCTTGCTTAGGCCTGCCTATGGCTCTACTGAATTTCCTACATTTGTCCTACAGAGGAAACTGGGTGTCTTAACCCCATTATAATATAGTCTTCTCTTGAGTATTAGAAATGCCTCCACTAGAGGAATATTATAGGTGATATTAACAAGAACAAAAACAAAAGAAAGAATGCAGCCAACATTTCAACTCTGGGTGCACAACTGTCAATACAGAAACAGAAATAATATGAAAATTCAAGACAACAAATTTCCTGCACAAATTACTAATCCCATAGTAATGATTTCTAATGAAAATGACCTGGAAGAACTTCATGAGAAAGAATTCAAAAGGATGATTATAAGTGCATTCAAACAACTGAAAGAATACATGAACATACATTAAGAGAAGATGCAAATGAAATAAGAAAGTCAATCTAAGATATAAAAATAGAATTCAAGAAAGAGATAAACTTGTTGAAGAAAAGCCACACTTAAATGATACTAGATGTGAAAACCTCGATAAACCAAATAAAAGTCTTATTGGGAAGCCTTACCAATGGAAGAATGGATTATGGAGAAATCTGAGAATTAGGACTAGAAAACAAGTTAGAAGAACTGGATCAATCAGTAAAAATCAATGATATATATTCATAAACAGAAGGTGAGTGTCCTTTAGGATAACATGGAAGGACTCAACATTCAGATTATGGGCATAGAAGAATATTGTAGCAAAAACATGGAGAATGTTTTAGTAAAGTCACAGAAGAAAACTCCCCAAATCTAGAAAAAGACATTCTTATCCAGATAAAAGAGGCCTAAAGAATACCAAATAAACAAGACCAGAAAAGATAGTTGCAATGTTAAAAACAGAGAACTAATAAAGCTTATTGAAAACTATAAAAAGAAAAGTCGCGCTTATAAAGTCAGGCCCACGAGAATACTACCTGATAATTTAACAGAAACATTCAAAAGACAAGAGCCTGGGTATTCTAAATTCTTAAATACCACAGCTATTAATCCACACTATTATACCCAGCAAAACTATTAAACTTTAAAGAAATAAAAACTTACCATGATAAAAACAGATTAAACGAATTTATGACTACTCAGCTAGATTTACAGGGGACGCTGGAAGTAATACTTCATTCTGAAGAAAAAAAAAGTGAGTATACCAAAGAGGTCACAGCAAATAAGTCATTCCAAAACAGTTAACCAAATGAAATCTAAGGGAAAACTACAAAGACAACAAAATAGGAAGATAACAGGAAGTATATCACAATTCTAGACATATGTATCAAACACAGTGCATCTACTTTCATGAAAAACACCATATATTACCCCAACACAGAAAGCTAGTATGCTCTGGTAAAGTCTGTATTATTCTTCAAATTTTTCTAAATACATTCTGGGAGGGGTAGGTAGGCAGCCTGCCTTTCTTGCCCCAAGTCTAAGACACCTTCTGAAAATGTTTTAGTTGTGGTATCACAGGGCCAGCTGTCTTACTGGAACCATTTGGATAACACAATTTTCTTTGTGCATCCTAACCTCTCGTTTTCTAAACATTAAAACTACCCTTGGTAATTTCCTTGTTTTTCTTGCGTTGACTGGAACCAAGGGGGCATTTATCTATGATGTGGAAACACATCTTAACTGTTATTTTGGCTGACAGAGCAGCTTCGTTTATGTGCTGCTGTATAACCTCCTATTTTGACAGCAGAACCTGGGGGAAGCTGCATACATCATGCCAGTGGAAGACCCGGGGATGCTGTTATTACAAGAATGTGACATTAGTTGAGCCTTACTTTATTGTTCGTTTATTGACTAAGGAAAATGAATGCAATGTTAAAGCTCAAATGTTACTTGAGAAATCAATACAGATCATAGTGTAGTCATTGTCGTAAAAGGATGGCATCTGGTTATGATAGCTTTAGAGCACCATTAATTTTCTGCCATGATGCTCTCACATGGCTTACAAAAAGTGAAGAAGTTAACAAAGTGTGTCTGTCCTGAGGGAGGCTAGATAAACATGGGTAAACATTAAATTGTTTCCTGGATAAACCAGAATTACTAGATCACAACTTGCAGAATCAACCACCATGACTATACATGTATGGAAGAAATAAAATGGTGGGAACCATTCCTTTACTGGAAACAGCTGCGAGTTTCCATTTCTGTTGATAGGTACCTTGATATTAAAAGAGACAATAATAATGTTAGATCTCTTTACAACTAAAGAAAACCATAAATGCTGATATGTTGCTTCTTCTATCCCTGGTAGATGCTTCTGGAACACCTATAGGAAGCAACAACTGATTTCAAATGTTGCTGTTGATCTGCTACTCAATTAGCTTGTAAATCCCCATGGTATTTCACAGAGTTCTGTGCTAAGAAAAGAAGGCAAAGCACACCTTTCTATTCTTTTAGATTTTATTTATTGTTCTCTCATATAATATACCCCGACCAGTTTTGCCTACCTCCACTCCTCCAAGATCCAGCCTCCCACATCCCTCTCCCCAGATCCACCCCCAACTCCCTTCACCCCACCCATCTCCCATGAGACAAGAGCAGGCCTCCAAGAGACAATAACCAAACAGGACAAAGCAAAATACGATAAGACAACACAAAAGCCCTCACAGTGAAGCTGGACAAGACAACCTGTAGGAGGAAAAGTATCCCAAGAGCAGGCAGAAGAGTCAGAGACATCCCCACTGCCACTTTTAGGAGTCCTACAAAAATACCAAGCAAACAACCATAACATATATGCAGATGACCTATATAGGCTTGGTAATTGTCACTTCAGTTTCTGTGAGCCCATAAGAGCCCTGCCTAGTAGATTCTGCAGGCCATGCTCTTCCCGTGTCTTCAACTCCTCTGGTTCCCACAGTCTGCCCCCCACCCCGCCCCACACTGCCCACTTCTACTGGGTTCCTCAAGGTCTGAATGGAGGGACTGATGGAGACCTCCAACTTGGTCTCTCTCTTTACCTATTGTTGGGCTGTTGGTCTCTGCTTCTCCTTCCATCACCTGACAGAGACAACCTCTCTGATGACAACTGGACTAGGCCCCAATCTATGAATGTAGCAGACCATCGTTAGGAATCATTTCATTGTTTGTTGTTTTGCTGGTCATAATTGGTTCTATTGTAGGTCTCTGAGCTTTCCAGAGTCTGGTTCCTGGTCATCCAGGCAGTGTCAGGCATGGGATCTCTCTCATGGCATTGGCTTCAAGTTACACCAGCCGTGGGTTGGCCACTCCCACAAGTTCTGTACCACCATTGCCCCAGAACAACTTGCAGGCAAGACAGATTGCAGATCAAAAGTTTTGTGGCTAGATTGGTGTACCATCCCCCCACTGGGAAACTTGCTTGATTACAGAGCATGCTCAGTTCAGACTCCATGCCCTCCATTACTAGGAATCCTCCCTAGGGTCACCTTTGTAGATTCCAGGGAGATTTCCATTGCACAATGTTTCCATTAATTCCAGTTGTCCCTGCCCATACTTGTACTTTCTCCCTCCATGGCCCCCTCACTTGATCCCTCCTGTTCCCATCCCTACCTGCCCCCAGTCCACCAACAAAATCTATTCTCTTTCCCCTTGCCAGGGAGATCCATACATTCCCCCTATATCCCTCCTTGTTACTTAGTCTCTCTGGGTCTGTGTGTTAAGCAAGTCACTATCTCCCTCTTGTTATCAGACCTTATAAGCTGCACAGTAGAAATGAAAGTCCAGGGAAAGGAGTCAGGGAGATAGCTTTCATGACCTTCTGAAGACTGGGAAGTCAGAAGTGTGGGTTTTTAGTCCCTCTTTCCCCACAACTATACTTCAAGCTTGTAGTAATCTTTGTTATAGGTTTTGGCATGCCTCTTTTGTCTAGTAATTTGTCTAGTCCTATAGTCTCCTCAGGATGCTATAGGAAGACAGGTAACCTAGACAACACAGTCTAGTACCATAGGAGTCTGCAGCCTTTTTCCTGATTTGCCTTGGGACCCTGAACCTCCACTTCCCCAAATTGATACAGAGACTAATCTTTTCCATCAACTTACAAGTGATGGACTATCAAATTTATAAAGTAAACTGAATTTGCATCAATGAACATACTCATTACACAATTCACCTTCATTTTTAATTTGGTGAATTTGTCAAACAGAAATCCAAAAGGAAATAGTTAACATTATTAATGTTAATCTTAACTAAGGGAGTCAGATGTCCATGCAGAGTGCAAAAAAAGTAAACCTGATTGACTTAAATACTATTATCCAATTTAATGAATCTGGGAACTGCTTGATTTCCTTGAGATTTTGGCAAGCTAATTTATATAACAATGATAAAGAGGTAAAATAAAAATTACTTTTAAATATATGTATGGGGAAATTTTAAAGAAATCAATTATGTTTACTATATCACACATATAAACATGTCATAGAATGAACACACTCACACACACACACACATACACCAACACACAGAGAGAAAGAGCGGGGGAGGGGGGGTTACAGGAGAAGGGGCTTATAAGGCCTGAAAAAAATGCCATACTTTCTAACAAACATAAAAACTTCCAGGCTAATTTTCCTCCTGTTTTTTTTTAATTGTGTTTATTCTTTTTGAATGGGTCCAAATCAATACCGTCGTAGATCAATTTATACATACTTTTTTTACACATTTTGCAATTATATTTAAAAGTATAATGGGTATTACAGAAATATTTTAGAAATGTAGCCAGTGGTTGAGTTAGCTTTTTTATTACTATAACATAATAGTTGAGCATAGTTGAGTTCTATCAGCTTATAAGAGGGAAAGTTTATTTGGTCTCAAGGTGCTGGGAACTTTCAGTCCATCACTTTAGGCCTGTGGTGAGGTAGTGCATCATGGCAGAAGCGCCAGGCGTAAGGAGCTGTTAATCCCATAGACACCGGGGTGTGAAAGAGCTAAAGCTAAGGGCTGGAGCCCAATATCCCCTTTAAGGAAACATTCCTAGTGACCTTCCTTCTTCTCACCCACGTCTCAACATTTTTCCACCACAGAGACCTTTGGGGAATAGTTCTCCAACCCTTAGAAACTGTTCTCCAGGAAAATAGATTAGGAAAAGACATAGCTATAAAGCATTTCTTTCTAAGGAATATTGATGATGTTTAATACAGGCGAGCAGGGAAGTGTGTCATATTCGTCTTCAGCTAGAGTGCCACGGGAAGCTCTTTGAGAGGTTTTCTTCCACCTTATTTGACTCGGGCCATTTCCCACCACTGCTGAGCAGTTCATTACCTTGTCTGTAGATAAGTTGCATTGGGCTGAAATTAAGATAAACCAGCGTGACAACACCAAGTCTGAGACTATCTTAACTTTCAAGAAGCAAAAACATTCTGTACTCTTAGTCAATCTCTGTTTTTGTAAGTCAGGCCAACTCTCCCCTTGCAATGTCCCAGTAAACAAGCATTGCTTCTGGCACACAGGGTTCAGTTACCACCCTCTTAGACCTGGATATTTTAATGTCTTCTTCCCTCCTGAATCTTGTTTGTGAGCTAACCTAAAAGGTTAATGATACTTGTCATCTGCATTTAGCATTACTTTGGATTGTGCTAGGTGCCTGAATGATAAAGTCGAATCTGCCTTTGATGGTATAAAGGGTGAAGCTAAGTACTTAGCCAGTTAAGTGTCTTGATGTGGACAGAACCTGCTAAAAAGGAATACTGCCATCAGGGATGGTGACTTGGATTACACATCAAGTATCTTAATGATTGGGGTTTTGTTTCTTCTAAAAAACAAAACAAAACAGCGCTTCACATAACAAGAGGAAAAAGGGCAAGGGGACAGCACTGATCTTCTCGGTGATGATCCTGTGCCTCATAGCCCCACTCAGTGCTCAGCTCTATAAACTGAAAGGAAGCTTCTCCTCATGCAAACATGCACTATTCCTATCAAAGTGTTCTAAAAACTGCCAGAGACACAGAAAATTAAAAGGCAACAGCAGCCATGATGCTATTCAAGCAGATGCCACTTCCAAGGAAGTTTCATTCCTTCTTCCTCCTTCTAAGGTTGATATCCTTTTCTGAGGTAGTGAAAAGCTATCTGTACCTTGAAGACAAGAGGGTACTTGAGTGCCTTCTCTGTCAGAGACCTTACACATTTCATTTAATCCACACATACACTGGGTAGTATCTTTTTCATTTCACAGCAGAGCAACTAGAGGCTCAGGAAATGGGTGTCTTCAGTTGGGTCTTCATTCACACACAGAATCGATCTCACTCAAACCCTGGTTACATTCCCAAATGCAACCATGCCACAGATAAATTCAGGGTAATAGCTATTCCTGAATAATGCAATGCAAAGAATATATATATATATATATATATATATATATATATATATATATATTCACCTCTTGTTAAGTTTTGTGATGGGAGTGAGACACAATACAATTTTGGAATAATACAATCAAAGAAGCCTGTTCTGCCCCCCAAAAGCAGAAATAAAGCCAAGGGAGAGGGTGGCTGGTTAGCATTCAATACTGTGATGGTGGTGTAGAGCCATCATGGAGCATTCTTGTGTTTTGTGTGCTAAAATGTAAAGTGTTGCAACATTCAAACTTTGCTGTACTTCTCTGTAGGCTTCTATACTTACTTGGGAACCTATCCAATAGTACTTAAGTGCCCTGATATATGTGATGTTTCCCAGGAGTCTGGCAGTGCTAGAGATTATGAGCAGGTAGATTCATCTATCCCTGCTTTGAGTGGGTCATGGCTTTTCAGCCTTGAGACCAATCTTCAACAAGGCACGTGTGACATCATAGAGACCAATTAAACTTTCATTCAAATTCCTAAAATAGTTTATAACTCATCTTCAGGTCTTTCACAGCTACAACAGTTGGTATGTTATACTATAAACTTCTCTTTATGTTTTGTTAAAGCAGATATTCTACCTTGATTTTTTTAAAAAATAAAACTATTAAGGATATTTCAGTAAGTATAAAACAACTGTGAAGATTCTTATTTTTTTAATCAAGTATATTCAAATGTTTATTACTCGATGGATTTAAAACAAGGTTGTTATTTTAAAACTAACTAGTATTACTACTAAATATGGAACTATGGTGATATATTATTTATGATTTATTAAAGCTTGACTGAGGATTCAGACAGCAAAGTCAGCCACAAGCCATAGAAGCCAGGCACACATTCTTTAATCCCAACAGCCAGAAGCTAGGAGGTGGTGGTACACACCTTTAATCCAAGGACTCAAGATTAAGAGGTAGAGGAATCTCTCTGAGTTCACCCAGGGATACACAAGATTGAATCCATCTAAGAGAGCAACAGATCACACACCTTTAATTCCAGGACTAAAGGAGTATAAAAGATAGAAGCCAGGCCTGCAGTATTCAGTAGGAGGCATTCATTCTCCAGCCACACTGAAGAGAGGCAGCAGTTTGAGGCTTGGTGAAGAGCTCATTCGTGGATCAACCCTTTCAGCCTGAGATAGAGGTGAGAGCTGGTGGCTGCCTACTTGGCTTTTCTGATATTCAGTTTGAAGTTTTAACCCTAATATCAGTCTCTGGGTCCATTTTGTGTGTGTGGGGGGGTCCAAAACAGGGTTTCTCTGTGTACCTTTGTAGACCAGGCTGGCCTTGAACTCAAAGAGATCTGCCTGCCTCTGCCTCCCAAGTGCTGGAATTAAAGGCATAAGCCACCACCGCTGGGCCAGTCCATTTATTTTTCATGCTACATGGAACATTGAAGTAAAATTAAGGAACTAGGTGGGTTTTGTCTTCTCTCCTTCCTTTTTCTTTCATGAAATCAAATCAAGAAATAGCATTACTGACTCTATCCATTTTCCGGTTGTTTAAATATATTTTACTTTTTAAAGTTTTTTGAGTTGGCAGACTTTATGGTTTTATTTTGTGTCCTTGTCCCTGTCTTCAAAAGAAAAGATCAAAATGGCCAGTCTGCAGTTGATGTTTGTGTCTGTAACACCAAGCTCTTGCCTTTGCCTTGTGAATGTAAATATTTACACTGTTTTATGAAATGAAATGCCTGATTCCAGAATTTTGAATGTGGCTCATTAAGATCTTTAAACTGTAACTGTTTCTTTGACCCCACAGACATCCAGGTGCTGTGGCACCTTACCATCTCATGACTTCATGCATTCCCAGGAATAGATAAGTTTCTGAGAATAATAGAGTTATTTACAGCCCTTTCCCTTTCCTTCCTTGTACTCCCCCCCTTACACTCCTACAAATTCATGGGCTTTTTTTTAGTTGTTGTGTTTTTTGCACATGTATGTGTGTGTTCCTAAATATGTAAACACAACCTGCTCAGTCCATGTGATATTCCTTACATGCATGTTTTCAGGGCTGAAATTCAGTATTGGATAATTGATTGGTGTACCCTTCCCTGGGGAAGATTATTTCTATCTTCTCACCATTTCTTGGTTATGTAGAGAAAGTAGGTGTTTTTCTAAGGCCGTGGTTATTTCAATTTTATTTTTGCTAGTTTAATAATGTGTCTTGTATTTTCATGTTCCTTCTGTCATACAATAGTTATACATACTTATGTGGTAAAATTAGATAATTCCATATATACATATATGCATTTCTTCCTTCAGAGTAAGTAATTAGCATTTATTTGTGGTGGAGACTTTTAAAATTCTTTTTCATAAATATACATATATATACATATATGTATGTATATGATGGTTACTGTACTTCCCTATTCAACATTAGAACTTATTCTTTATATCTAATCACATTTCTTTTTACCTAAATCTCTCTGTCCCTCATACCCATTCCTCTTCAAGTCTTAATATTTACTATTTTATATGAAATGAACTATTTTAACTTCTATATCTAAATGAGAACATAAATTATATTTAATGAATCTTCTTATTCTACTTAACATATATGTTTCAATCCCATTTATTAATACATAAATGACAGGATCTCATTATTTTGTATAGAAGAACAAATTTTTGTATATATATATATATATATATATATATATATGCCATATTTTCTTTATAGATTCACCTATTGATAGACACCTCAGTCAGTTCCAAATTTTGATGATTGCAAATAGTATTGCAATAAATATGTAATTTTAGATATTCAGTGTTTTGTTTCATTTTTTTTGAGACATGCTCATGCATGTGAATTATATGTGGGCTACAATTCACTATGTAGCCAAGACTGGTTTTGAACTTCTGAATCTCCTGTTTGTACCTCTCACCTTCAAAATGAAACAAGGCATTGTCATCATGTCTGACCTTGTTTCGTTTTGAAGCATTGTTTTCCAGATCTAAAAGGCATGTTTGTACATAAAATATAGAATACAAATCTACTTTTTAAGGATTAAAAGTAGTACACACTAATCTAAAATATTAATATAATATCAGGGATAAGGAACAAAAAAATTAGATAATCTTAATATTTTTATTTCTCTTTTTTCCCCTTATGTTATATTTTTTACTCCCTTATAAGTAAAAATATAAATATTAAGAATGTCGTCATACAGTCATGGAGTTTCACAAATGTTTATATATGCTGTAGGGTTATATTTTAGATGAGGAGTACATTCCATAGTTTTATCAAATATGGATAAAGTTACCTATGGTTCATAAAATGTGGCATGCATGGTTTCTTATAATCAACATTTTAAAATATACAGATGTATACCAGTACTGTTTATAAAGAAAAAAATGGTATGCAGTAAAGAAGATTGAAAAAATATTTTTCAAATATTAATTGCTCAAAAGAGGACACATGGTACTGTATTTTAATATCATGGGAAATGCACATTATTTGTATAGCAAACATAATGCTGTGTACTCTTTGGATTTTATGATGTCTTTTGTGATCTAGAGTGTATTGTTTTCATTTATAGAGGAAGCTTACAATCCTTCCAAAATTTGTCTCCTGCCTCCAAAATAGTAAATTCACTATAATTCCAACCCTTCAACCTTCAGTTCTCATCTATTTTTTTCAAATCAATTTTCATTGTATACTTTCCTTGCACATGACTCTGTGTTACAAAAGGACCTTTCCATGCAAGCATAAATTGTGTGTTGAGCATAGCTACACTGTCCCCTGTACCTTCAGTTGTCTACCTTCATTGCCTGGCACTTGACTTTGAATTTGTTTCTGTGCTCCTAAAATATATGAAATTGCATTTTTTAATTCACAGATTTGCATGAATATTTTTGAAACTAGTACATCTTCCAAGATAAGTTTCTCTTTCCCAAATCATTCATTTCACAAATGAAATAAGAGGGAAATGCTGTCATGTTTGATTGGAAAAGTAACTGCTGATTAAAAGCAATCTAATGATCTAATGTTCTAAATGTACTACTAGGTTGTATCGTTATTGTTTTAGTTTTGATTTTAAATGTTTTTAACTCTGTTTTATGTGTATGAGTGTTTTGCTTGTATATATGTATGTCTGTGTATCACATGCATGCTCGGTGCCCATATAAATCAGAAGACTTCATGAATCGCCTGAACAGATGGTTCTGAGATGCCATGTGTTTACTGCAAACTGAACCCAGTTTTATATTAGAGTATCCAGTGCTGTTAACTGCCAAGAGGTCTTTTCAGACCCTGGTTTTGATTTTTTTAAACAAGGTTCTCATTGAGTTTCTCAGGCTAGTTTCAAACTAATATATAGCCTATTTGGTCACTGACTCCCAAATGCTAGAATTATGGAAGCACCTACTTAATTGCCCAGTTTTACTCACTTTGAATATATGAGACTTTATTGGGAAGGGTTGGGATTTTGTTTATTATATCTCTACTTTAGAAGAGTAAAGTGATAGATATTTAATTATAAATCAGGAATTTACTCAATTTAAAATTTTCTGATTATATATCTGCTATAGGAAGTCTCATTACCAGGGAAATTGTAAATGGAGGTAGAGCTTTTCTTTTGTCCCAACAGCCCAGTCACAAATAAACACACAGAAACTTCTATTAATTACAGAATGCTTGGCCTATAGCTCAGGCTTATTACCAACTAGCTCTTACAACTTAATTTAGCTCCTTTCTATTACTCTATATTTTTCCACCTGTCTTGTGGCTTAACCTGTCCTCTAGCATCTTGTTTCCCCTGAGGCTGCTCACATCTCCTCTGACTCCTCCCTTCTTCCTTTCTCTCTTTTCAGTTTGGCTTTCCCACCTAGCCTTATCCTGGCTTGCTCTAAGCCACAGCAGCTTCCTTAGTAACCAATGAGAGCAAAACATATTCACAGTGTAAGAGGATTATCCCACAGCAAGAAATTGCATTTAAGCTCTACAGTGAATCTTCTTCAGATCAATTTGCTTTCTTGATCATGTTCTTTTTCTAGCGCTTGTTTCTCTAATAAATAAGAGCAGTTTTATGATCTGAGTTGTACACTGTACTTGGAGATGGCTCCTGACAGTGAATTCATTCCAGAATGCCCAAAGATACAATTACACCTTGAACTCAGTGATTATTCGATTCAGTCTGAGCATTCTACCAAAGTTATATCTTAATTTTTCTAGCCATATTATCCAAAAGGAAATTTCATAATACCAGAGGTATACATGTAAAAGCAAGAAAAGATGGGAAATAGAGAATGAGAGAGGGGGGTCTGGGTGTGTTAAATATAGATGCTATAGAGAATGAAATCATTGAACATGTGCTACACATTTAGAAATGGTGTTCCAAAAGCTTGTGTTTGTTTTCCTAAACCAGGAAAACCTGCTGGAAGTATCCTCTCATCAGTCTCTTGCCTCCTCTCTTTAAATCCTTTTGGTACATTAAACCACGGCCATTTTTATATTGAAAATTATTTAGCTCATTATTTTTCAGAAATAAAATGGGAGTTTTCCAATATTAATTGTCTTTCCTTAGGAACATTTAATACAGGAACTAAAGTTAAGTTTTCATTGACCCATTGATATGGGAAGAATATTGAGAAGCTAGTACATGCTGAGAATGCTTGCTCTTTTCACCACACTATATAAAACTGGAGAGAACTGTTGCCTCGTTTTAAAAAATATATGAAATGAATATGCTAATGGGATTTGAGGTTGCATCTTGATAATGCCATGAAGAAAATTTGCAGGAGCTGACTAGTAAGCAAGTAAATCTGGGGCAAATAAATCTTTACTGTTTTGTCAGGTATTGCCTTTGGAGAAAAGGTTTTTTCTATTTCAAAATCTAACGCTGAAATGGAAACAATAGGAGAGTTACAATAAGGCATGGGAAGGGGAATCATATAATAGGCCATGTTTTCTTGGCAGGTGATGCATTCAAGTGGGATCCAGTCTCCACAGGGACAATATTTAATGTTCTGCAGCTGCTGTCTTGGAGTTCTGTTCTTTTTAAAGATTATTTAAGTTTGTTTTTTGTGTTTTAGTGTTTTTCCTGTATGTATGTCTATGCACCACTTTCATGTCCACCATATGCATGCTCCAGATCCCATGGGGCTGAACTTACAGGTGGTTTTAAGCCATCATGTAGGTACCAGGAACCAAACCCAGGTCTTGTGTAAGAGCAGCAAGCTCTCTTAACTACTAAGTCCCATATCTTGGAGTTACCAATAAAATGTTGCTTGATCGTGCAAGTTGTGTTGCCTCTGCTGTCTCTACTTCTCTTAGCAGGCATAGTCGGTTTTTCTCACTCTTCTACAGCTGACTTTCCTCACCATCTTCCAAAGGCTTCTTGACCTCCGCTGCTTGGACCTGTTTTTTGAATCAGAAAACATTTGGAATGTAAATATGGTTTGTGTGTTAAATTCTTCTGGGTTCAGCTTCCAACAGATGCATGAGGAAAAGCAAGACACCATTATAGTCTGTCCCTCCTAGTATTGTACTATATTGTAGTATTTTGTGGTCATATTTTTATGTCAGTTAATATAGATCTACCCTCTTTTAGACATTTATTTTCAGGTAAGGGTTGCAAGCCTGTCATGGCAAGGGTGTAGAGGTCAGAGGATAACTTGCAGGAGTCAGTTATCTCTTTCTGCAATGTGGTTCTAGGGTTCAAACTCAGGTCATTTATTTATTTATTTATTTTTTGGTCACAGTGCTTTTATGTGCTGAGCCATCTCTGCAGTACCCCTGCCTGACCCTTCTCTTTTTCATAAATGTAAAACCTTCCATGCAGCACAGATGCTCCACTGAGAACCCCTTTACTCCCAGAGATTTGATTACATCCAAACCCCAACTCCAGTCCTTTGGGAGAAATCCTGTGATGCTTGCAGGTCCTTCACTGGTGTTCCCTCTGATGACCTATACATGCTGTTTGCATAGGTGCCTCTGCTTATGCGTGCTGTTATACAGTTTAGGATGGAGGCTTCAGCTGCTTCAGTGACTCATAAGGTACAGATTATGACACATTACCCATTTTCGGTGCACAACTTACTGACAATTTGGGAATACCAGGAATGGCAGGGAAAGCTTATGTCAGGGAACTAAATAGTTGCCAGCAACCCAGCTTGTCTCTGCTTTGCCTACTGATCTCATAGCCTCCTGTCTCCCAAAGCAACAGGTTCATTTTTGTACTTATGCTACAGGACAAAGTTTTCAGTGGTGTTAAGGGTTCTTGCATTCAATTCATGTCCTAAGGGAAATGACTTGAATCGTTTTGTAGCAGTGCTTCAAATTGTTGGCAATGACTTTCCAAGAAAAAATGAAAATTCAAGGAGCTTTTTTTCTTTCATGCATTTTAGAATTTTTATACAATAGATAAGTTGACATTAAAGTGGCCTACAGTTTTCAAGTTTAATATATATTCCAGATTCGTCTGCCTCACTATGAAGTACTTTATTTCCATTATTTTTTTTTCTGTCTCCTCCAAAAACAATTTTTAGTTACAAAGGAATCTTTGCTTTTTTAGGTCACAAAGAAATATATTCTCCATTTTATTTTCAAAGTGAGTGAAGTTTGAAAACTCGTTTCAGTTCTGGAATCTTGGAAGCAAATGTATATTCAAACCTTCAATGATATTAGAAAGCACTACCCATAATTTGCCATTATTATGTGGATGATAATTAGCGTTTTTTATAAATATATTTTAAGAGATGCTTTTATAAAATGACAGCATATTTTCAATTTACTAATCACTTTTGCACTGATTTATTTAAGCCACACAGATGTGCACTACTTAATTACAAAGAGGCATTTGATGATATATGGGTTAAACCTCATTATGCAAATAACCTCCACAGTGCAATTGTGCAGGAGAATCCAGCAGTCTGCTGAGAGTCAATATGAATGATTTGCATACTTGTCTGCACTGAGAAATACTTCATGCATGGCCATTTATTTCCTTCACTTAATTGAAAAGTAGCCAATTATCCTATATATAATTAGTTTGAATTTTAAGCAAATGAAGTATTGATGGAAATACTATAAATATGTTACCACTTAGGGTTAACTTCTAGAATAGGAGTTCATATTGAAACTTACCTTATAAATAAATAAAAAGGAGAGGTTAAAATATTTTGTTTGGTTTTTGAACTTTTTTTCAAACAGAGTGTTTCACAGTTCTTGGATACAACATTGAAGGCATAATAAATACAGTATCAAAACTTGATAAATTAAGTACCATTAAAATTTTACATTTTTTGCTATTTGATGTTATCGATAAATGAAACGATAAATGATAGTTGGTGAAAATACTTGGAAGCTTGTAGTTGATACTGAAATAGTATCTATCATCTAAGACACTAAAATTTTAATAGTAACATAAATAACAATCTTAATTCTTTTAGTATTGAGCAAAGCCTTTATTTTTATTGAACAGATGCAGAGTGGTTAGCCTTGAAGCCATATACATACAAAAAACAAAGCAGGATGTAGTATTATGTATGTATGTATGTATGTGTATGCATATGCATATATGTAATAAATTCAATTAGAGATAAACTATCTACTTGAAAGTAGGGTGGCATGAGAGGAGTTCAAGGAAAAGTGGCTGGGAAGGGCTAAAAGGAGAAAGAGGAGGGGGAAGTGCTGCAATTTTATTCTAATTAAAAAACTTAAACAATAAGTAAGACATTTAAAAATTTAAATTATACAGAATGCAAATTATACAGAAGAGTACATATTAAGATGCTGAACATCATTTGTCATTGGGAAATACCAATTAAAGCATGCAATGGTACCATTGCATGATTAAAGATGGCTAAAGTTAAAATGTGTCACCTATCTGGGACCCAAGCAGAAATACTTCTATTTAATTGTAAGTAGGGTAGCACTGTAATTGCCTAAACATCTAGATCTTTTCTATCTACATAGGACAAAAAACTCCAGACTCCCTACCCCAAGTTCTTAAACACATTCCAAAATATGTAAGGACCGATGCTGCCACTAGTAAGTACTACTTAGTTATAAATGGACATTTGATACCACATGGATTAGCTCTCATTATGCAAATAATTTCTCCCCTTTAATAGAATCAGGCAGTCTGTTCAGAGTCAATATGAATGATTTACATGAGGGTTTTCTAGACTACCTAAAACTATAAATAAAATGCTATGTGTATATATGTATTTGTGTGTGTATGTATATATGCATTATGTATATGCATTTCTTGGGGGAATAGAGACAGGAGAATAATTGCTTTGGAGTCATTTAATAACCAGTTAAGGATCTCCAGTAACCAATAGAATAGCATGGTCAAATAGAACAAAGGACTGAATGAAGCAAACGTAAGCCACTGAATATGAATAAATGTAGGTAAAAATAAGTTCTCTTAGAAGAGCAATTGACCACTGGTCATGTCATATGAGATCATTGAAAGGCTCATACTCTGAAAAAAATTAACAAATGGTAAAGTGAAAACAAGACAGCATTCTATGTTTAAAGTAAGTGTATTTAAATCTCAAATAAACATCAGAGTAAGAAGAATCCCAGACTCAAAACCATAGTTAACAGATAAGAGTTTATTATAATAAATAATAAACTAGATGTTCAGAAAATGAAAAATATTAGTAGCAAAGAAACAGTACAACCTAGAATACATCATAGAAAGAACACTGGAATAACATGAATTTCTTTTTTCATTTTATTTATTTACTTTAATTTCATTTTACATTCTAATCACAGTTCTCCCCCTTCTCTTGCTCCCTTACCTCTCCCCAAGACCACACCCCATCCACTCCTCACAAAGGGTAAGGGCTTCATAGGAAGTTAATAAAGCCTGGCCCATTAAATTGAGGAAGGACCAAGCACGTACCACCTGCATTAAGACTGAGCATGGCACCCTACTGCAGGGAATCTACTCCCACAAGCTAGCTCATGCACCAGGAATAGATACTGGTCCTACTGTCAGAGGCCCATCAGATATACCAAGCTACACAACTGTCTCCCACATGCAGAGGGCCTAGTTCAGGCCCATGGAGTCTGTTGGTCTAAAGTTCATGAATTCCTATAAGCTTGGTTCAGCTGTCTCTAGATTTCTCCACCATGATCTTGATTTCCCTTGCTCATATATCCCCTCTTCTCTCTCTTTAACAGGATTCTCAGATCTTGGTCTGGTGCTTGACTGTAGGTCTCTGCATCTGGTTCCATCATTACTGGATGAAGGCTCTATGATGAAAGTTGGACTACTCATCAGTTTGATTGCAGGGGAAGGCCAGTTCAGGCATCCTCTCTACTATTGCGAGGAGTCTTAGCTGGGGTCATCCTTGTGGATTCTTGGGAATTTCCATAGCAACAGGTTTTTCCCTAACCCCATAATGGCTTTCTCTATCAAGATATCTCTTTCATTGCTCTCCCACTCCATCCCTCCCAAAACTCAACCACCCCCTTCCCTCATGTTCTCATTACCCTATCCCCTACCCTTTATTGCCCTCCCACCCCTAGTTTACTCAGGAGATCTCATCTAATTCCCCTTTCCAGAACAATCCATGTGTCTCTCTTAGAGTCTTCCTTGCTACCTAGCTTCTCTGGAGCTGTGGATTGTAGTCTGTTTATCCTTTGCTTTATATCTAGTGTCCACTTATGAGTGAATACATACCATGTTTGTCTTTCTGAGTCTGGGTTAGCCCACACAGGATGGCTTTTTCTAGTTTCATCCATTTGCCTGCAAATTTCATGGTGTTATTGTTTTTACAGCTGAGTAATACTTCATTGTACTTCATTGTATATATTCTTTATCCATTTTTCAGTTGAGATGCAACCAGGTTGTTTTCAGTTTCTGGCTATTATGAATAAAGCTGCTATGATCATTGTTGAGCAAGTGTCCTTGTGGTATGATTGAGTATCCTTTGGGTATATTCCCAAGAGTGGTAGCACTAGGTCTTGAGGTAGATTGATTTCCAATATTCTGAGAAACTGCCATAGTGATTTCCAAAGCAGCTATACAAGTTTGTACTCCCACCAGAAGTGGAGGAGTGTTCCCCAGTATTTTTGATCTTAGTCATTCTGACATGAGTAAGATGATATCTCAGAGTCTTTTTTGTTTGCATTTCCCTGATGATTAAGGACAACATGAATTTCTTAACAACAATAAATAAATGCCAAACAGTGATGAAATGATGTATTCAAATTGATGAAGGAAGGCAACTTTTATTTCAGACAGTCACATGAATGCACTTATAGTCATATGAAGATGAATACCTCAAATTAATAGTACACTCTTATAATTCCAGCAATCCCAGGTTAGAGGAGGAGTGGATCAAGAGTTCAAGACCAATTTGGCATACATAGTAAGTTCTAGAGCAGTTGGCCTAGACACTCTCTGTCTCTCTATATCACTTTTTCTCTCTGTGTGTCTCTTTGTTTCTGTTTCTGTTTCTTTCTCTCTTTCTCCCTCCTCCTCCTTTAGCTCCCACCCCCTTACCAAGAAAAGACAAAGACCTCCCACTAAATGAATTAATAATAAACATAAAAATGAATACAGAAAGAGGACTTGAGGCAATAATAAAGGTTTATTATTTTTAAGCCTAGTTCAAAATGATTTTCAAAATTTAATAATAGATTTCATAATGACATTTTCATTTTTTATTTCATTATGTCTATATATGTGACTCTGTGTGGATATACACACATTGGTGCAGTTGTCATGGAGTCCAGTCAAGTGTCAGATCCCTTGGATCTGTAGTTAAGGGCAGCTGTGGGTGTTCCAGGAACTGAATTTTGGTCCTTTGCAAGAGTATCACATGCTTATAATCTCTGAGTCATCTCTCCATCCATGAAGATATTTTCATTCACGTACTTTTGACCACATGTTTTCTTTTTCTTTAACAATTTCTTTATCCCAAACAACCTCCCACCCCTCCAAATCATTTCTAGCTCCATCTATGACTCCTTAACCAACTTCTGATTACAACTAGCATTCAACAGTATATACCTTTTTGTTAGAATTCAGGCATCTGTACTGGCCTGCCTTTGGGGTCCTGACAGGATATGTCCTCAGTTGCAGCCACTAAGAGCACCCACACCTGTGCACATTCACTACCTTCCCTTTTAAAATGGCCCTGCCCACCTCCCATCTTTCTCTCTTTCTCTGTCTGTCTGCTCTTTTCTCCACTTTTCTGAAGATCTCTGTCTCCCTCTTACCCTACCCCACCTCTCTTTTATCTTCTGCTGCTCCTGTCCCAAGAAGCCAGTCTCCCCCTCAGACCTCCCCTTTTCTCCATTCCCTTTCACCCAATAAAAACCCCTCCATGTGAGCTCTGTAGCACGGCATCTTCCTCTCTCATGCTGCTTTTTAAATTACAGCACCTTCAGTGTAGAATTGTGTGCTACTAAATAATAAAGTAGAGAGAAGAAAAGAGGAAAGATTTAGGGAAAACTCACAATTATGAGTGTCTGTAATGCAACTTTATCATCACTATTTCCTACATATATAGGGAAAATCCATATACCGCTGTCTCAAAATCATTTTCATCAAAAAAAGATCATTTTCCATCTTTGACCAGAGTTTAAAACTTTTCATCTCTCAGAACCTTGTAACTGTCACATATATGCTTCACCTAGAAATTGGTTGGTTAGAATAGAAAATACAAAATCAACACCCCTTCCTTTTCTTAGTCATTACATAGATTAAGCAAATCAAGTAGAGAAGACAGTATTTTAGTAAACCAAGATTCTTTACTAAATAGCCATGAAAAATAACAAAATTAACTTCAGAAAATATGGGATGAAGCATTGAGCTAAAGGTTCATTGTCACTTTTTTTAGGATGGCAAGAGGACAGACATCCAGGGAGGGGTTGTGAGTTGTTTGCATCCCACTCTCTAATCCCTAAAGCCCTTGCCACCGGGTGGTTTAGAGGATGCAGAGTACAAAAACAAAGAAATAGCAGACACTTTCTTCCAGATCTAGGGCAGAATCCCCAAATTAAACACATTCATCACATTGCTATTTCTGCTGGGAAATGTATAAATAATTCACTCTGAGTGGGATAAATAAATACTATAAATAGCTTCATATTCATCCAGACCTGATTTTGTGACCAAGAAATCTAGATCAGGTACTGGCACCAAGTGAGTTATGAAAAACTCTGGTTTGCAAAATTGTGGGGAAAGTTTGTGGATCTGTGTTAGGTTTAGGGAAGTAGGGATGATTATAGTCCATATTTTCTTCTGCTTTGGAAACAATACTCACTGAATTTCCCACCAAGAACATTAATTATCGTTTTTCCTAAAATAGGCCCTCAGTGTTGTCTAGATCATCTTTAGTGGAAGTTTTAAAAGAGCAACAATCCAGTGATTCTGTTGTTTTTCTATAGTTTTTTCCTCTGTTCATGAATCACGTTGACTATGTTCATACTGACTTAGTAAAATAAACATACCAAAATTATATAAGTAGAATTAAAACAATGTATATATTAAATAAACAAAACAATATTTCACAAAATTAAATATTTGCATCAATATTCATTGGTATTTTCACAAAGTTACAGTTTCATCGTTCATATTACACATTATTGTTTAATGTGAACTTATCTGGGCCCACCTCTTCTCAATAGTTCTTTGCCAGGTAATGGAAAGACCATCAAAGAGTTTATGAGAGATCGTTTCCCATTTTAGCCTGATTCACTTAAATCTTCAAGCTCTCTGTAAACACAACAAAGTGTCAGATAAGCAGAGCAGTAATATATATTCTCAGGTTTATATTTCTGGCTTATAAGGTACCAGAAGAACCTAAGCGGAGTAAACCTCAAATTTCCACACTAGAAGATCCTCCTGTCTTAAGCATTTTCTTCCCACAAAGAACATGAAGTTAAGTAATAGATAAGCCTCATCAAGTAAATTGTAATATTTTCAACCTAGATACTAGAATTCTTTTAGAATTGTTAATAGGAATATTATCTCTTCCCACTATGAAGGGGAAAAAATACTATAGAGAATTATACCCTTCCCAAGCCCCTGACCAACACAGGGAAGAAGAAAACCAGTGCTCCAAGAAAGTGCTGGTCTTAGTCATATTTAATCCAAAAGGTTACAAAACCTTAGGCTCAAAAAGTAACAGCCTGTGTTACTGGTATGGGGTGGTTGTGCCAGAACCCTAGCCGACTTCTTAGAAGCTGGAGAAGAAATAGACCACTTCTTTAAGAGTAGATTTCTTGGTTACAAAGCCCATTTCTTATGCTGGGTCTGTTGTTTCTATGGAGGAAACATTCATCTTTGAGATTAATTAGACACAAGGGCTTAGACATGAGATAGGCACAGTTTTGTGATGGGACAATTATCTTGGACACTGGGTAATTTCTTTATAGCACTCTCTTAGGTCCTAGTTAAACTTAGGTCCTTGCATTGTGAACTTTCTTAAATTCTGAAAATTCCAGGAAAGTGTTTCTCTTCCAGTTAAGGTCTTGCACTAGGTATCATGAAAATAAGAAGTAATAACCTGCAGGGTCTTGACAATTTGTGACAAATCATACTGGACCATATATGATAATGTGTCTATTTTAGTCTTGTGTGTGGTTTTTGTATTATTTTGTCTTTATGCCTTTATTTTCCTGGCTGGGTAAAAGCCTTAAGGTAAATATGACAAGATTATGAACTCTGCTCAAGAAAATCTCCCCCAAAAGGAGTTATCAACACATTTTAATATCATTATATATTTGAAAGTATTTTCTTCACATTTCGGTTTTTCTTGGAAAAAGATTCATGTGTTAATTTTGTGTCTTTAATGTATGCATGCATCTTACAGGAAATAACATTAAAAAAACAAAACTCCTCCAGGAATGTACAGTCTGGGGGATCAAAGGATTCACAACTAAGCCGGGCTATTACTTAATGGCTGAAAGGGCTAGAAATATGAGAATGTGTTCCCAAGGTCTGAAAGGAAGGAAGAGCATAGTAGGCAGTAGAGTGTCAGGGCTCAGACTCAAAGGTAGGAAATCCTATGGTATTTCTAGAGCATCTGGACAGCTGCAGATGACCCAATAACTAGAGATGAAGAAGCAATGAATAAATAAAACAAAAACACCTTGTCATCTCCAAACCAAAGTCTAGTAGTGCTGTTAGGGGCATGTGATTTCATTGCAGCTATCTTTCAGGCATGGAAGTAAGGTAAAAGCTGAATAAAGAGCTTTGGGTTAGGGCAGGTAGTTTCAATAGTCTTTGTAAACAAGAACGAAAGATAGTTAACCAAATTGCTATATAAGAAGCACATACAATTTGTAATTTTACATGATAAAATAACATTGTCATGTATGGGCATGAACTCTGAATGGGTTGCTAGGGTTTGTATTCTGCCTCAAATACCATTTGCGATGTGAATAAAGATAAGTATTTAATGTTTTGTGTGTTCTCTGCTGACCTATGAAGTAAAACGGACAGAAGAGTTGCTAGAAGACTACAAAAGTTAGTATTCCTGTCATATGTAGATCACTCATACATATTTAGCATGGCAGAAAATGAGATGGAGAGGGAGGTGAAGGGTTCGATAAATTAGCCAAGAGAAAAGCTAACTATCCCTGTGAAAGGTCAGACAGCTGTATTCAAAGACATCAATCCATTCTTCCTCCCAGCTACACTTGCATATGACTTTTCTAGAAAGATCACATGTTGCCTCCACATGAGCAGTGCAATGAGCCATTATAAACCAAGTAACCCAGACAGCTCCAGATGCTTGCCATGGCTTGTTCCAGTTCATAGAATCAGCTCCAGCTCTTGAGTTGGCATTGTGTCAGCATTTCAGTGATTTTTGTCACCATTCCCTGTGTGTGTTACTATTCTCAGAAGTATTAAAGATTTTTCAGAGAGGGAGAACCATTCTAGCTTTTAATGGGTGTCCTTTATTCTTTCTCTTGAATGCTTGAATTTCCAGGTAGGAGGAAGCATGAAGACCCTGGAATCTTACCCAGAGAGACCCTGGTATAGGAAGAGCCAGGTGCCACTTCCCCAAGTAATGCTATGGAGATTAGGAATACTCTTTTTCTGGGTGTGTTTACTATATTAAAGCCAGAATTTTATTCATTTAAACAGATGACTAGGTTTTATTTACTTGGGATAAGCCACTGTTTTACAATCTTTGTTGTATTAAATTTACTTAAAAGGAAATGGAAATAGGATATTAAGATTTTAAAAAAAACACAATTCCATTGTCCTTGGCTTCCATATTCTTTAACTACTTCACTTCTGGAGTGTGAGACTGGTTTATGAGTAAGACATTTGGAATCTGAAGTCAGGTTTTGATTCCAACAGCAACTAATTATTAATCTAGACCTGTATAAGCCCCAAACTTCTCAATTCATAGGTGAAATTACATTGACCTTCTAGCGTTTTGTGAAAATGAATTAGTTAATTAGAGAATAATGAAAGTGAGACCCATAGAATATAATGGGTATCTGGCAAAAGTTAAACCTCCAGCCATGCCTGTCTCTTTTGTGAGAGATGAAGCTTTAATGAGGATATCACTTAATTTAACACTAATACTGTCACTTCTTTCTTAATCATTTTCTCTTAATGCAAAAGCTGACAGAGAACTCATGTTTCCCTCTGGATCTACTTCCTGACTTCTAAAATAGAGTATGTCTAACTTCTGATGTCCTTCAAAGTCTGGGAGTCATTGACTTCTTCCTAACCTTCCATCAGTGCAGGGAAATAAACACAGTTCATTCCAGCCATCTCATTCTCTCCTCTAGTGAAAGAGAATACACTGAAATATTTGCGGTGACTGAGGGCAATCTGTTCTATAATTCCTTCTCCATGAAGGATGTTTGTCTGTTTTGTCAACTGCAAAACACGATGCTGTCACATGCCTTGTTATTGTTATCTCAGTCAGCCCTCTGTGGCATAAGCTCTACATCGTCTACAGATTCTACTAAGCATGGATAGAAAACACTTACAAAAACAACTATAAAAATGTTAAACATGCATGTGTTTTTGTCATTCTCTGAGCAATACAGTATAAAATCCAGTTTTGTCATGTATATCAGGAAGAGTTTTAGTAGCCATTCTTTAAAATTCTGGGGACCAGAAATGTTTTTAATTTCATATATATGTGCATATCTATATCATCGATATCTATCTATATCTATATCTATATCTATATCTATATATCTATATGTGTGTGTATCTATGTATGGGTGTATATATGTGTACATATGTACGTATGTATGTACGTATGTTCGGTGCCTCTGCATTTTGACTGAAACTCATCAAACATCTGTGGTGTGAAGTTTTCCCTTGTGACATAATATCCCTTTCAGAAAGATTCCGATTTTAAAATATTTCAGAATTGAAAGGTTTTGATGATTTAAAGTGTATTGGTTATATGCCATTACTATACCATTTTCTAAAAGGACTTGATTTTAGTATCTGAGGGATGGTCCTGGAACCAATTCTCCATAAAGCAATTACTACTCACCATTATTGTTATTGATCTTACTATTCTGTTTTTACCCTTCCACAATGGGAGAGAAAAAGTAGGTACTTCTTACAAGAATCAGCATATAGGTCCATCACAGAAAGTCTCTCTCTCTCTCTCTCTCTCTCTCTCTCTCTCTCTCTCTCTCACACACACACACACACACACACACACACACACCTAATTATTGTTCATCATCCATCCTATCTCTACCAGCCCTTGCTACTCACTCACTCACTTGTTGTCTTTTCTGATGTGCATAGCAGTATTAATACCTCATGACAGGGGTCAGAAATTCAAACTGCTGTTTCTACCATCATTGAAGAGACTCCTTGAGAGATATTGCCTGACAAGAACTCCTTAGGAACTGATGCACTGCCTAACTGGACAGGAAAATGATCTGTCTCCCTGGTGATCACCTGGCTTGGATGAGCAGCCAACTTAGAAGAATCCAAGTATTGTCTAGATTTTAACCAATGAGAGGAAAGAGGAGCCTTTTAAGTTCCTCTTTTGCTCCAAGTCTTCCCTACTCCCAGTGATTCTCCTAAGATGCAATCCCTTCATATCTCTCCAGAAATGTCCTTTAATAACTAACAAAGCAAGAACATCTGTTAGCATGTATCATCATCTGGGTGATACATTCCTTCTGAGTTTCCTATGTTTATATTCCTTGCTCTATGTCATAGACCTTGGGAAGCAGACTCTAAGGAAAAAATATCTATTGGCATGCATAATTGGGGATTATTCCTGCAATGAATACCTGTAGAAGAAAAGAGAAAAACATATTGAAAGCAAAAAACTAAAGCTGAGGTGAATGAGAACATGACAAAGTAAACATAGTAACAAGAGCACAAAGTCATGAGCTCAGTACCATCCACTTCTAAATGTCTTGCTCAATTTGCTATTGATTTTGCCAAATGCCCAAGCTGCCATATATATAGAACAACCATAAGTTATTCCACTTGGTGTCCAATTGTCTATATTAGTCCTCTAAGTCTGGGTGAGTCACATACTCATTTTCACAGAACTAAATATGTTCTGATGTGTCTGTCTTTCCTGATATGTCTTATATTTCATACGCTAGATGGTTAGCTGGAAGGTGTTTGATTAACTAGCATGAGGTGTCATTCAGTAGTGCATGAGAGAAATTTTACTGTAAAAAAGATGTGCTAGAAATGGCATAGGATCATTGACAAATATAATCCAGAAAGGGCTAGCCTCAAAGAGCAATGCACTGACACCTCTGCTGGAGAATCCACTCAGAGAAATACCATGTTGAAAGGGTCAGATGACCTACTTCTCATTTACCTATATGATGACAGAAGTCAGGAAAAATAACAGAGCCTTGATTCAGAATTCAATATATAGTTTCCTGCAGTGAGTTTCTGAGAAAGCAGGTTGACACAGTGACCACCAAGAAGGATGTTTAAGTGTGATCCTTAGTAGATGTGGGAGTAGGAACAATGAGTCAAGTTGTGTAAGGAGGGATGATGCACCACATTTGAGAATGCCGCTGACCCTTCAGACTTGCCTAGACTAGAACAAGGAAACCAAACCATTGTACTGCTGTTCTGTTGAGTCGCTGTTTGTGGGTAGCTCAAGGAAGACTATGTTACTAACTCAGGCCTTCACCTAAGGCCATATCTGAAAAGCGCCTGCAACCCAGGATTCCCTCCAAGTGTCAATTGTCACCTAGAAGAGTCGCCCTATCACTTCTGAAGCAAGAGCTGGAAGACACGTCACCTGATCCACTAAACATTCCTTCTTTTCCCACCTTGTCACTTTCATTTTCTGAGATTGCACAGCCACAAAAATATTAGCAGATATTTTTCCTCTGGTTTTCTTTCTAGGGGACATAGGTTAAGAAATCAAAAAGAAATGTATGTTTCTTTTCTGGGTATGTGTGAGGCATTAAGTTTTATGGCTCTAAGTAGACTTGCTCCAAAAGGGAACTTTCTATTACAAATAGTAAAAGTTTATTAATGACAATGACAGTGCATTCACACACACACACACACACATACACACACACAAATGTATGCATGCGCACACGACTTAACACATGGATAATGCACAAGGATACTTGATTTATGGTAAAACTCACTTGTGAATATTATGTGGATTCCTAGGTCTCTCAGATTTAGTTCCTAGTTTAACACAAGTGGTATAGTTACATCTGATTTTTCAGGTGCATAAACATATCAAGAATGTTTTTGTAAATGTATGTTAGAGCACTTTACAAATTCTAGTCTTTCCTCACCTTGTTCCTCTAGCAGATACATTGAATGGTCTAAGAAGGATGCTTTGCTCCAAGGACCATTTGTCAGGGCTTTCGGATTCATGATCCTTTAAAATGTGATGATGCTACACTTATAAGCTACCAATTCAAATCATTCTTCCTTGCTTCCTGCCAGGTTTTTCAGTATTTGCCCCTGAGAGTGAGGTTCTTCTCCCAGAAAGGCAGTTTAATCTTTCAGAAAAAGCAACAGATTGCAGTGTTGCCCTGGCAACATTACCACTTGAATCTCTGAGTAAGGTCTCATGGGTTAAGCTCATGGACCAACAGGTAAACAAGAGACCAGCAGTGAGCAGAGAAAGGAAGGAAAGTTATTGAGAGGATGGTTAATGAGAGCAGAACAAGCAATGCGAAGCTGGGAAGGCTTTACCTATTTCTTGAATACATTAAGATCTGTCTCTGGTTAAATATAAGTTATGTGTTCACCAAGGAGCACAAAAGTCATACACTGTGTATCACAGTTAGTTTAAACCAATCCTGCCTTGACTTGTCATTGCTTGTCCTTTCCTCATTCTTTCTGAGATAGCCATTGACTTTGTTCAGTGGGATTTGCAAAGGTTTCATTTGTGAACTGTATGCGAGATGGTGATGCTCACTGTTGTTAGACTAAAATTTTAGTCCATTAACTCAAATCTTACAATTAAAAAGACCTTTATTCTGACTGAGGACAAGAAATTAGAACATGACCCACTCTTGCTTAATTAGCCCCTTATTTTTCTGCCATGATTTAATTCTGCCAGTCTTTTGAAACACATCATATTAAAAATGAAATAACACAGAGTCCTCAAGAAATCTCAGGGGAAGGACAGGGTATAATCTTTTATAAAAGGCAAAAAGTAGTGGGAAAATAATTAGAGGAAGCATCTCTGACATACTAAAATTAAAACAAACCACATGCTGTAGCAGAGAATTTTTTCCTAGAACCCTGGATAAAGACTACAAAGATAGGTCTGGTCTATACCTAGAGGGCCAGGAATGATCTCTCAGGGACTCATCCTCCCTGACCCCAATGCAATGGATGGCAGTCTGGTCTTCAGGGGCTGCCACTGAGTTTGCAACTGAGCCAGCAGCAATTACAGGAATGTTGGGCACTGACCTACTTTCCAGTTTTGTGAACCAGTAAATCTAATGTATGCTCTCTTTTCAATAACACAGATTTCATTGATTTTTTTTCCAAACAGATCAATGCCAGCCACCCTGGACAAAGGCAACACTGAACAGTAGTCCCTAAGCAAATCTGCTAAACTGAACTCAGTTGCATAGACAAAAAAAAATGAGGTTCTACAATATATCCCTTATGGGATCTATGCATTCACTTGGAAATGAAATATCTATAAATCACCATAGTGACAGAGTGACATTTATACTTTATCAACTGAAAATAAATGGTAAGATGACATGAAGCCAAACCTGGGGGCTGGATAGGTGGATGAAAGTTTAAGGATGTAGAAAACAACCAAATGTTAATTCTGAATGAAACGGAGAACCATAAAATGCTGCAAGTACCCAGGCCAACACCTTTAATCTCAGCATGCGGGAGGCAAAGGCAGGTGAATCTCTGTGAGTTCCAGACCAGCCTGGTCTACAAGAGGTAGTTCTATGACAGCCTCCAAAGCCACAAAGAAACCCTGTCTCAAAAAAAAATGCCGCATGTAGAAAGAACTCTAGAGATGGCAGAGTTATACCACTGTGAAACTGGGTAGAATAGATTCATTTACTGTTCTAGTACATGTCATTGACATCCAAATGACCCTAACATGTGTTAAAGTGAATTGTAATCCAAGAATGTAGAAACTATAAAATTAAATTTTGTGTTAGTTTCCCTAAAATACATCTTATAAATATTTCACAAACTTGTGGATGAGTCCAGTCCACAATTGTAACATTCACTGTTAGTCTAGAAGCAGTTTTGTCCATGGTCAGGGAGAAAAGGGTACCAGTTTATCACTAAGGATGATGCATATTTAATAGAAAGCATTTTAGTCTAGATTAAACTGGTTACATTCATTTTTTAAAAAATCAAGAGCTTGTTCACTGTGAGGGGCAGTTCATGTTTATTGCATCCACAGTCTTAGATAAATTTTATGAAACTGCCCAGTTTAATAAATGATTTTATAGTTATATAGCAGCTGTGTCAAAGTAAGATAGAGTCTGGGATAGTGAAGAAATGTCATACATGGCTTACTGGCACAAACTACTATTCGTCCTTCCTTTGTTTATTCACTCATTGATGTAGCCAGTAGTCATACTTTGAAAAAAAATGAATGACCTGGTTCAATGATCTTTTGCTGCCGTGTATGCTGAAGACCAAGGAGTTACTCATTAGAATCTGTGGAGAATATTTTCAAAATACTGATACTGGTGACCAAGAGCCCCCTGTTTCTCCTTGTAGGCATATTAGAAGCTTGAGAGATTTATAAGTCTTACAACATTTTAAACATTTATCAGGTAAAACTGAAGTCCCCTCTGTGGTTTTCTTAAAGAAGCCACTATTTGAGGGAGATTTTTTTTTCTGAGTCTCATGGAGGTATAGCTTAGAGAACAGCAGCTAGCTAATAAAATGTAGAACTGGTAGTCATTACCAGTGTATTCTGATTCTGATTTCACATCTTAGAATATAATAAATTTATTCTCGTATTTAAGAATCAGGTATTCGAGTCATTGTGTCTCCACCTCAATGCCTAGCTGAACTATTTACATTTATCTGTTACTTTGGAGAAAAAAAAGCATATTACAAGTTTCTTCAAATATAAAGAATTTTATATGAAAGGTAGCTTTCTGTAAAATAGCATATAATTTGGTTGAGTGTGTAATTCAGTGGTAGAAGACTTATTATGCAACCCAAATGAAGGGAGACACCGTAACCATGCCTCCTAAGGTCTGGCTACAAGTGTGCCTGACCACACCTGTCAGGGCGTGGTCAAGCTGAGGTCAGGATGATGCAGGATAGGTTCTTAAGGGACTACAAAGCACATAGGAGCCCCTTCTCTCTGGCCTCCCTGCCTTGCTGCTCCTGGCATACTCTGGCTTGTGTTTGGCTGGTGTTTATCTGAATAAAGATATCTTGACCTTACAGACTACATATCATCCTCATTCTCATTATACCTGAGTTCTGTCCCCAGTACTGAAAAATATTTTAACCAGCATAGAGATTGGTCAGGTTTTCTTGCAATCTGATAATCTATGCTGTGTTGCTGAATTAGTTCAATGATATAATAACATTGCCAAGCATAAGTGTTCTAATTACATTATTCATTTTGTTTTATTTTATTTTCTATACTTCCCCTTTTGAGGAATGAGGATATATATATATATATATATATATATATATATATATATTCTTCTCTATATCTTTCCACTGATTTATTATCTGCACTTCTTTACTCTTGGTGTCTTCACCTTGTTTTTAACAACTGCTTAAATTGTGTCTGAAGAAACAAATTATATTTTAAAGCATTTAAGTAAGAGAATACCTAATGTTTATCTACATACTTCCCATTGCTAGGTTTTTTAAAATTACTTTATGTAGATGCAAATTTCCAGATGTTGTCATTTTTCTTCTACCCCAGCAATTTTCTCTAACACTTCCTATAGTACAGTCAGGAAGTGCTATAGCCGACCCACACAGGCCTGCAAGAGCTCCTTGTATGTATTCCTTCCATTTTCTGTCTTCAGGGTGGATTGTTAATTGATGACATGAAAGCAGTCATCATTGCAATATTTCCTTTTTAGAAATCAGAAAATCCTGTGAACCCGGACTTGCTTCCTAGTAAGGATTGTTTTGTTTTGATGTTTTAATATTTAACATCCCAAAATGCAAATGCGTGCCAGTTTGGAAATAAACTCTAAGGGTTTATATACTACAAAATGCTTTTACATCATTTAAATTTTTGAAAGAGCAGTGCATCTTCTACAAAAAAATTGAAGAAAATAATATCATAGTATATTATATTTAACTTACTAAAAACTTAGAATTCAAAGAAACTCCAAAAAGCTTTCAAGAAAAGAAAGCTAACACAGTAAGAATGATAACAAATATTTCATGAGGATCATTTCAAGCCTGAAGAAAATGGAGCATTGAACTAGATGATTTCCCTTTTCTATTCAATATACAGCCATTGAATAGATCAATCAATGAGTTAACAAAAATGAATCTTTAAATTACTGAAAGAAATAACATACAAATCTAGGATTCTATACCCAGCAAAAGTGATCTTTCGAAATTTAAAGTATATATACAACATAAAACTAAGCTTGTCTCTAAAGAGGAATTCAAAAATGTCTTGAACAGTCTGGAAATTTGGGGGCAAATCATTCAAAATTCTATTTGCAAGAGGGATGAGGAAATTTATTTTCCAAAAACAGCATTTAAGAAAAGGTGAGCCGAGCATTGGTGGCACACCAATGCTTTAATCCCAGCACTCAGGAGGCAGAGGCAGGTGGATCTCTGTGAGTTCGAGGCCAGCCTGGTCTACATAGTGAGTCCCAGGGTAGGCTCCAAAACTACACAGAGAAACCCTGTCTCAGAAAAAAAAAAAGGTGAAAGCCATTTGATCCAGTAGTAAAGCCAATGATAATGGGGCTGTCTTAGTTTGGATTTCTGTTGCTGTGACCACAGCTAGTCTTATAAAGGAAAAACGTTTACTTGAGGCTGACTTACAGTTTCAGAAGTTTAGTCCATTATCATCATAGTAAAAACCATGGCAGCCTGCAGGCAGGCATAGTGCTGGAGAAGGAGATGAGAGCTCTACATTCAGATCTCTGGATCAGTACACAACTGGAAGTGAACTGGCTTGAGCTTCTGAGACCTTAAAACCCACCCCCACGGCAACACACTTCCTCCAACAAGGTTATACCTCCTAACAATGCCACTCCCTATGTGCCAAGCATTGAAACACATGAGTCTATGGGGGCCATACCTATTCAAACCACCACAGGAGCAAAGACAATGTTTTAGATACTGTTCTATTGACATGACAAAATACCATGACCAAGGTAACTTATAAAAGAAAACATTTAATTGAGGGTCATGGTTCCAGAGGGTTAGAGTCCATGGCCATCCTGTTACAGGATTGCAGAAGTAATGGCATCAGGCAAGCATGTTTCTAGAGCAGTCACTGAAGGCTTACATCTAATCCACAAGCAGAAGGCAGAAAGAGAAAAAGCAAAAACTAACTGAGAATAGTGTGAGCTATTGAAACTTCAAAGTCCACCCCCAATGAAATGCCTCAACTAAGCAGACCACACCTCCTAATACTTTCCAAACAGTTCCACCAACTGGGGGACCAAGCATCCAAATATATGAGCCTATGGGGGCCATTCTCATTCCAACCACCATAGACAATAAAAATATCAAAGTCACTTAGAGTCTGTAATGGTCCCATCCCCTGTGGAACTTTGCATACTCACTTGCAATCCCGGAAGACAAATTCCTGTTCTATAGAGCTCCAACGAGCTTTGTAAATCCCACAAGTTCATGCTCTGCAAGCACCTGGACCTCATTTCCATTGCCAACACATAGATATCCTAGTATGGTGATACATGCCTGCTCTTTCAGTGCTGAGAAGGCAGAGACAGGAAGATCCCTGATACTCAGTAGCTAGTCAGCCTATCCTAATTGGTGAGCTTTAGCCTCCACATCCATGTGCTCAATTGTTCATACCTGCATACACCCATGCACCTTCAGACACATAAACACACACATAAAGAAATGCTGTCTTACCCCCTTTCCTTTATGGCAAAGACATTTGACTAGTGAGAATTTTATTGTTCTCTTGTATACTCAGGGTACCTTGTCAAATACCCATCTCATAATACAAAGATGCTTGAAAGAGTATTTAATAATTCAGTCACTAAGCAGCTAATAGCAACCATTTCTACAATATACTCTTCACACAAGAAAGAGAATAATTCATAATAAAAATCAATCTGGAGTCCTCAGTATATGGACAAAAAAGAATTTTACCAAACAAGCTATTGTGTTGAATGTTTTGATTTATCATTAGTGATATAATTTAAATTCTTCCTCTGTTTCTAGAATTAGGAGACATCTTTAATGTGAGGTTTTTCTTGCCAGTTTTAAACTGTGTGATCATGAGTTCATATTGTAGTTTTTAGAATAACTGAATTTAATTTAAGGCTTTGGCAGTGTTTATCTTTGGGAATGTCCTTCTGGAATCCTTACTCCTCTAGTGTCTTTTATACTCAGTCACCCTTCTTCCTATCACTCAAGATACCTACTATTTATTACATTAAACCCCTGTCAATCAAGGAACAGATGCATTCATTGCCTACAGTTTGTAATTGAAAGTGCATAGCCACTAACACTGTGATGGATATTGGCATGTCAACTCTATCTCAACTTGATAAAATGATGTTAAAGTCTGCTTATGGCTTTCTCCTGTCTGTAATTTTATCTATCAAACTGGTTTTTTTCTAGATCATTATAAATCCTGGAGGGCAAAAATTACACATTCTTTAAACCATTATGTCTTTTTAGGAGAGAGAAGGAGAAGATAATGTGTGTAAAATTCCAGGACTAGTTCTCTGTAAGCAAATTGATAGCTATCGAATATAATGTTAATTTTGACCTCCTGAAGTCACTGCAGCATGGCCAAATATTATCACATGTTTTCTTTATGTAGCAAGACTTACCCACAAATGTCTGCTGAGTTTGGATATTAGGTCTACCAAAATTCCTCAAGCAAAACACTGAAGTACTCATTTTATATCGGTAAAACACACACACACACACACACACACACACACACACACACACACACACACACCTCAAAACTCCTACCTAAATATATCCTATAGCTTCACTATACCTATAGCTTCACTGTAGCCACACCTGCTATAAAACACCTACATGTGCCTCTTTCCTTGTCTGTAGTCAGATGACAACAGAGCCCAGATACAGTCATGAGGCAAAGGTACCTAGCCTTCTGCATCGTCCTCTTTCTCCTAACTCTCTAGTCTGTTGTATTTGTTACATCTAAATATTTAAATTCAGCAACCACTTATGCATATCTTCTATTTGCAGCCACCATGATAATGGTCACCTTTCATGAATAACTTCTAATATGGAAGGGAGATAAAAATGCCACGAAAGTATAGTTCAAGAGCTAACGAAATGGAAAGAGATAGGAAAGACATTAGAGGCAATTGGAGTGGGTAAATTAATAGATAAATGATTGAGGATTTTTGGTCAATTAACATACATTTATCACGTATTTAGGATGGTTTGTAGATGTCTTAATCACTTTTCTTGTGGTTGTGACAGAATACTTGACAGCTTTAGGGAGGAGAAGTTTGCTTTGGTTCATGGTATAATAAGAACGCATGGTATTGGTGGAATGACTTGCTAGTGGAGGTGGGTGGTAAGGAAGGCTGATCATATCACAGAATCAGAAGAAGCAGAAAGCATGGTCTGGAGCTAGGCAGGGCTCTAGCCCATCATCCCTGCCCCTTTCTCCACTTCCCTTCCTTCATTGATCCATTTCTTCTACCAAATGCAAACCTCTTAGAGACTCCATGATTTCCCAAAAGAGTGCCTCTAGCAGTTCCCCAAGTGTTTAAACATAGGAGACTACTAGGAACTCTTCCCAATCCAATCCCAGCATCGAGGGATACAGAATAAAATAAAATAAAGCACTAAATGTCCTGATGAAATTAAAATTGAAATGGAAATAGCAGAAAATAAATTAGCAGTGAAATAAATAAATAATGCTTTATATTCCTTGTTTGCAACTAACTGTAATGTGTTTTCAGTGCTACTAGCCTATTCTCTGTATAAGGCTCATTCTCACTTCTCAGATGTTAAATCTTTATATACTGAAGTAACCTCCACTTTTTAAGTGTCCTTTTCATTCATCAAAGTTCAGTTCAGAAATTAGCTATTTGGCAGGGTAATCTTATGAAAAGTTAATACTTGCATGGCCATAGGACTTCAAACACTGCATTTCAATGTCTATATGTTTACCAATGAAGTACAAGCATCTGTTCATATGTCTTTTCTCTTGGTAGACAGGGAATTTCTCAAGAGAAGGGGCAAGGGCAGATATGGCCTTTCTGTGTTCTCCACCTATGCAGCTTCCTACATGAGGAGCTGAGTTATAACCAGGTCAACTACAGGATACCACAAGTTGCCCTCTTAGATGGCATGCACTACACTAAACTGAGCACATTTGGAACAATACCCAAGTATATATTTTACAGTGATATCCATTTTATCAATGAGAAAACTGAGACCCAAAGATGTCAGATGGTTTGTTCTCAGTCAGAAAACTAGTAAGGGATAAATACATAATGAATCAATAAGTTCCTTTCTACTTGTTTATAGAAAGAATTTAGTGTGTATGTGTTCATTCTCACAATTAGTTCTTCTGAAGGTGTAAGCATTTGCTTACATCAATGCTTCTGGAGATCAAACCCAGGGCCTCATGAATGGGAGGCAAATACCTGAGCTACAGTCCAGATGCCTCAAAATATTTTTTATTTAAATTTGAGAATCAAGGATCATTATTACACCACAAAAGTCAGTCACATGGTAATTTTCATGGACCTGAGCAGCGCATCTATCTTTAAATCTTATAAAGAAAAATGATTGACATGAAAGAGCTCAGATGCTTACAAATGCCAAGAAGTGGAAATTTCTCACCTAATTTTCTCATGTAAACCTTTGGTTGTCTTTTTTCTTCCTTTCTATTTTTTTTTCCAATTCAGTGACAGCTGTTAGAAGGAAATGAGACAAGGGATTTAGGGGCCATCATGAGACTTAAAAATAGAAAATTACATTTTTTTATAGTCATGCAGTATCGTGTTTCCTCCCCCCAGTACAGGATACTTGCTACCTTTGTAATGACAGCACTGTCACTTATCAGAATGGGACAATGATCGTAGAAATGGCAGCACCCGTTCATGGCTAACACAGAGTAGTTGGATTAAAGGTAATCATATTATCCAACATACTCGATTTGCCTACCTTCCCAAAACCTAGGATTACTAAATCATTGTGTGTTCTTGTACTTAATTGACTTTGAGTGGCAACAGAGACAAAGTCTGAATATTAATTCACATTAGTCTGGAGTAAGATACTAAATTTCCTCATAAACACCTGAAACTTGCTTGTAATGATGTAAAAACATACACTATTGCCATGCTTCTTTTTAACAAAGTCTTGCCGGAATTTGTTTCTTTGCAATAAAATTATCTTCCCTTACATAGAGATAGAGGGTAGAGAAAATTTTTTACCATTCTCTCTAGGGTCATTATAATCAGCTGGCTGCCTTCACATTCACAATACCCACAGCAATCATTCTGGAAAGTTTCTTGTGGTCATACTAAATAAATGAACCATTCAAAATGCAATCAGTGATGATGAGCTTGGGTATTGTGGACAGCCATGCTGTGAATATTGATATGTTTTTTACAGAATCATGTTGCTGGCCTAGAAAAATGCTACTTATTAGCAATATTAACATGATTATAGTTTTAAATCTGTGTAATTTTCCCTGTCAGCTGAAAACATGTGAGAAAATTCTCAAGGACAAAGCCGTCTCTCAGAAGAGGACTGGTCTCACTAAGCAGAAAGAAATCTATTGCTTCTTCAACCTTCAAATTAGTAATAAAGGGCCTAGGAAAAGGAAAAATTAATCACAAGTGTGGTTAGTGAGGCCACTCCCTTAAATAAGTGAAATCCTCTGGCTTCAGACCAAGTTGGGAACTGTCAGTAAAAGACCAAGATTGTGAAGGGTTTTTTGTTGTTGTTGTTGTTTGCTTGTTTTAAACCTTCAATATACACTTATTATTGATTTCTTTATTAGATGTATTCATTTATTTTACATCCTGACAGCAATTTCACCTCTATCTTGTCCTCCTGTTCCCTCCCCCCAACCCCTCCTCTGTACCATCCCTGCAATCCACTCCCCATCTGTTTCTGTTCAGAAAAGGGCAGGCTTCCCATGGGTGTCAACAAAGCGTGGAATACCAAGTTGTGTTAGGACTAAGCTCCATCCCTTGTATTGAAGCTGAGCAAGGCAACCCAGCACAAGGAATAGGTTACCAAAAGTCAGTCAAAGCATTAGGGACAGGCCCTGTTCCCACTGCTAGGAGTCCCACAAGTAGTCAAGCTACACAATTTGTCACATATATGTAGAGGGCCTAAGTTAGTCCCATTCAGGCTCCCTCCCTAGTTAGTCCAGACTCTGTGAGCTCCCATGAGCCCAGGTTAGTCATTTCTATGGGTTCCCTTGAGATGACCTTGACCCCCTTAGCTCTTACAAACCTTCCTCCCTCTTTTCAACGGGATTCCAAGCTTGGTCCAGTGCTTGGCTGTGAGTCTCTGCATCTGTTTCCATGAGTTACTGGATAAATGCTCTCTGATGATAATTCAGGTAGTCACCAATTTGATTACAGGAAATGGTTCAGTTCAGGCTACTTACCAACTATTGCTAGAAGCCTTAGCTGGGGTCATCCCTGTAGATTCATGGGATTTTCCCTAGCACCAGGTTTCTACCTGACCCCAAAATGTCCCCATATCAAGACATCTATTTCAGTACTCCAACCCTCCATCCATCCCAACCTGATCCCTCATGTTCTTGCTCCTACTGGCCCCAGTCTGCCCAGGAGTTCTCTTCCATTTTCCCTTCCCAGAGAAATCCATGCATCTCTCCTTGGTCCCTCCTTGTTACCTAGCTTCTCTGGTGCTATGGATTGTAGCATGGCTATCTTTTACTTTACAGCTAATACCAACATGGTATGTACTCACCCATGTAGGAAGAGTTTTATAGCTATCTGCAAATGTTTGTAAAATCAATATGGTAGTCACATTTATCATCTTCTTCCTGCCTGTTTTTTGCTCTGAGTGATAAAACCCTGAGAACTGGGTGAGAAGATTAAAGGGAAATGAATGGCTATAGAGGCGTCCCCAAAGAGACAACAAGTAGTTGTAGTGGTGGCTACTGTTATGGCAAGCAAAAAATATAAAACATGTCTCTAAGACAAGACACCAAGAAAGGAAGGCTAGACACTCTTGAGATGGCACTGGTATTAGGCCACAGAAAGAATTTCTTCAGCACACTCACCAAGAGGTATGTAAATGTAATAAAAGTTTAAAATACCAATATTTTTCTTTAAAAACTAAGCTAAATTTGTAGGGTTGGTTTCAGGTGGAGGCTAGCATTTTAAGAATGATAAAAGAATTTTGAGCATCACAAATTGGATAGAAAAGGTGGTGGAAATAAGGAATTGTTTTATATAGAAAAATAAATTGCATCCCAAGTGCAGTTTCCTCTCCCTCCACGCCTCCCAGTCTGTCCAGCCCTTCCTCCCCTCTCTCCCAGATCAACTGCTCCTCTGTTTCCCTCTAAAACAAAAACAAGCAAACAAACAGGAATATCTATCGAACATGGCCTAACAAGATATAATAAGACTAGACACACACGCTCTTATTAAGGCTGGATGAGGCAATCCAGTAGGAGGAAAAGTGTCACTAGTGGATTCAAAAGAGTCAGATGTATGTCCTCCCATTGTTGGGAGGCTTACAAGAGCATCAAGCTACAAAACCATAAATTAGATGCAGAGGACATAGCTCAGGCCCATCAGACAGCGTTCATACTCTTAGCTTCAGTTTCTGTGAGCCCCAATGAGCCCAGCTTAGTTGATTCTGTGGGTCGTGTTCTCCTGGTACCCTTGAACCCTCTGGCCCCTCCTACAGGGATTTCCCTGGTTCCACCTAGTGTTTGGTTGTGAGTCTGTGCATCTGCTCCCGTCAGTGACTGGATGATGCCCCTCGGATGACAATTGGGCTAAGCATCAATCTATGAGTATAGCCGAATATCATTAGGAACCATTTTATTGACTTTTGTTGCTTTTCCCTGTTATGTTTGGTTCCATCCTGGGTCTCTGGGCTATCCAGCCTCTGGTTCCTCACCATCAGGGCAGTGTTAGGCTGGACTTCCTCCCTTCGTATGGGCCTCAAGTAGGACCAGTTATTTGCTGGCCACTCCCAAAAGTTTTGTGCTACATGGTCCCAGAAAGTCTTACAGATAGGTTGTAGGTCAAAGATTTTTGTGGCTGGGTTCATGTCCCAGTCCCACTGCTAGGGGCCTTGCCTGGTTATAAAAGATGGACACCTCAATCTCTGTATCCACCATTACTAGGGTCACTCTTGTAGATTCCATGGAGTTTCCACTGCACTGTTGCTGCATTATCCCCAAAGACCCCCCAATTCCAATTTCACCTATTGGTCTGCGTCTGGCCTGGGACCATGGCCCCTGGGTGGGGCATCACTCTACAGGAAGAGTAAGCTCTTGCCCATTTTACCATGGAGGACTGGGGAAAACCTTTGGATCAGAGGAGGAAGAAACAAACTATTGGAGAGACTTGGCCATGACCTGCAAGCAGAGGGCAGAGAATACACAGGAAGAACTCTGAGAGTTTAAGGAAGGAAGCCGGGATTACGAAGCTGAACTCGGAAATAACCACCTTCGAATGGAGCTGGAGACTTTGGAGGGGAAGTTTGAAACGCAGCGTTCAGCTGACAACCAGCAGATATTGGCCTTGGAGATAATGGCTCAGATGAAAGCCATTAAAGACTAACTGCAGAAATGCATCCGGGAATTGAAACAAGCCAGTGATGACCTGGGGAGAGCCAAACGACCACAGTCATGTCCCTGGGAGACTTTAAGCAATGGTGAGAGATCTGGATAAGAAGGAGAATCTTCTAGAATCAGATCAGAGGCTGACGGGCTAAGTCAGAGATCCGCAGCAGGAATTAGCTGTTCATCAGAAGTAAGACAAGCTCCGAACAGCTATTCGAGGCTCAGGGGAAGCTGGAAGGACAAACACCACTGTGCAGGTCACAGACTCTGGGCCATCCTCTCCCATAGCTCACCCATAACCCAGCTCAGATTTAAACACACTGGGTACATTCAGATGATGTCTGGACAGTTCCATCAGTGGGACCCCACTCACAACTGCACCCTGGATATCAGGCTTTGTTTCAGACCTGCTTTGTTGGGGACATTCTTTGGAAAGTTGGGGAGCCCAACTAACATCATGAAGGAACTTTGTGTACGATCATTCCCCAAGGCAGAGATGATGCTAACAGATGGCCAAGCAGCACCAGTGTGGGAGATAAAGGGAAAGAAAATTGATACTCCATGAGACATGTTCCAGCTCTTGACATTCACTCTCAGAAGCTGGGGCCCAGTGCTAGCCACAGGGAAACTGCTGTTTCATCCACTAAATATGACTTGCTCTGTCTGAAGGTCAGGGAAAGCTGGGAGTTTGGGAAGCAAGTCTCACAGCTCTCATCACCAGTGCTGCCATCCACCCAGGGTGTGGTCAAGCTTTTGCTTTAGGACCAACAGGAACTGCCACCTCACCTATCTTCTGCCCTTTCTATTCAGTTTTTGGTTGCTGTATTTTCAAGTTGGTTTGAAAAACAAGAGCCAGCATTCACTTGGAAATGTGCAGCCCAAGATGACCAAGACTGTAGGTGTGGACTCTGCATCATCTTTCTACTGTGGCCCGGTCCCTAGAAGTGTGTGTCAGAGAAATGAGCTGGTCTCCCAGAGGCTGCTCTAAGGTATGCATGATAGGACCACCATTTCACTGGCTCCTGGCATTGTGGATATGCATAATCTTCTTCATGAGGACTCAAGCCCAGCTCAGGAGCTCTCCTCTACAGCCAATTTCCAGCTGGAGCCTTCTACTGGAACATTCTTCCAGTGCTTTTACAGCATGGTTAAATTGTGTCTAAGACTAGGACATTACAGAGGCATGGGGCTGTTTTGAACTTTAGTCATATACCTTTGACACTTTTTTCTTTTGTATTTTTGAGACAGGGTTTCTCTCTGTAACCTTGCCTGACCTGGAAATTGCTATGTAGACCAGGCAGGCCTTGAACTCAGAGATCTGACTGCTTCTGTCTCCCAAGTATTGGGATTAAAGGCCTGCACCACCACTGCCTAGCCCTTTGACACTTAATCTGCCTCTCATGAAGGTTCTTTGAGGTGTGTCTGACTGTTGGGTCAACAAGAGAATATCTTCTGGAGATAAACCCTGACTCCTATCTTTACTGAATCCCCTGCCCTGATGTTGGGGTGACCCAGACAACTCAGAGTTAGAATGACCTTTATTATGCCATCCCTAAGAATAGGACTTCATCTAGACACCATAGAACAACCTGGATGACTAAAGCATAAGATTGAGATCTCTGACAGATGCTCCCTTGGGATGTGGAGAAATTAGCACCAAATCTGTGGTGTCAGACTCTCTGGTCTCTGTTTGCTTGTGGTCAAGTGCTGACTGACACTTTGGTCCACAATGAGAAGCACACACTAACTTCCACACCTTAGCATCCTTCACTGTGCTACTAATTATTGTCTAGTAGATGGCACAAAACTGGCCTTGAGCTGGCCCTAGAACATTGCCAGTGCTGCTGGCATTCACAAGGTGACTTTAAGCTGTGTGGCTATTGGTTCCTCTCAGACATTCTAACCCAGAAAAAGGTAGGCTTTATTTTTAATGAAAATTACAAAAACAAGAGAAATGCCTGCTCTGCTGGTGTGTGTCTGTCTGTCCTTTCATGTCTGTGCATGTGGCTGTGAAGTTCCCTTTTTGTTTAGCCAAGTAATAGAATAATGAGGGTGGGAAAGATAGTGATTTCTCTGAAGGAAATAAAAAATAAATATAATAGAGAAAGACTTTGCTTTCTTTGAGGAATATATCACTGGAAAGTGGAGCAGAAATCTTGGTTACATACTATCAAAAACAATAAAGTCTGAATTTTCTGTAGTTTTATACACTTGTGTGGAAGGCAGAACCTAAAGTAGTGAACTAAATATTTAGGTGGAGGAGAATTCCAAGGAAAGTGTTAATGGTGTAGCTTGGCTTTCTTCTTGCCACTTATAGTAAAAATATGAGATGATAATTTAAGACAATAATGAGCAAGCAAACAGGAGTTTCAAGATTCCATTGCTTTTTTCTGCTGAGTAGTACTCCATTGTATAAATGTACCACATTTTCTCTTTCCATTCTTCAGTTGAGGGGCATCTAGGTTGCTTCCAGGTTCTGGCTATTACAAACAATGCTTCTATGAACATGGTTGAACATATGTCCTTGTTGTATGAACATGCACTATTTGGGTATATACCCAAGAGAGGAATGGCTGGATCTTGAGGTAGATTGATTCCCATTTTTCTGAGCAACCGCCATACTGATTTCCAGAGTGGTCTTACAAGTTCACACTCCCACCAGCAATGGAGGAGTGTTCCTTTTTCTCCACATCCTCTCCAGCATAGATTGTCATTGGTGTTTTTGATTTTAGCCATTCTGACAGGTGTATGAGGTGGTATCTCAGAGTTGTTTTGAGTTGCATTTCTCTGATGGCCAATGATTTTGAGCACTTTCTTAAGTGTCTTTCAGCCATTTAAGATTCCTCTGTTGAGAATTCTCTATTTAGTTCTGCACCCCACTTTTTAATTTCATTGTTTGGTGTTTTGGTGGCTAGCTTCTTGAGCTCCTTATATATTTTGGAAATCAGTCCTCTGTCAGATGTGGGATCGGTGAAGATCTTTTCCCATTCTGTGGTGGTCATTTTGTCCTACTGACTGTTTCCTTTGCCTTGCAGAAGCTTCTCAGTTTCAGGAGGTCCCATTTATTAATTGCAGACCTCAATGTCTGTGCTACTGGTGTGATGTTCAGGAAGCAGTCTCCTGTGCCAATTTGTTCAAGGGTAATTCCCACTTTCTCTTCTAGAAGATTCAGTGTGGCTGGATTTATGCTGAGATCTTTGATCCATTTTCACTTAAGTTTTGTGCATGGTGACAGGTATGGATCTATCTGAAATTTTCTGCATGTCGAATCCAATTGTACCAGCACCATTTGTTGAAGATGCTATCTTTTTTCCATTGTATAGATTTAGCACCTTTGTCAAAAATAAGGTATTCGTAGGTGTGTGGGTCAATATCAGGGTTTTCAATTCGATTCCATTGGTCTATCTGTCTATTTTTGTGCCAATACCAAGCTGTTTTCAGAACTATGGCTCTATAGTAGAGCTTGAAGTCTGGGATGGTGATGCCTCCAGAAGATCCTTTATTGTAAAGAGTTGTTTTGGCTATCCTGGGTTTTTATTTTTCCATATAAAGTTGAGTATTGTTCTTTCAATGTCTGTGAAAAACTGTGTTGGGATTTTGATGGGGATTGCATTGAATCTGTAGATTGCTTTTGGCAGGATTGCCATTTTTACTATGTTAATTCTACCTATCCAAGAGCATGGGAGATCTTTCCATTTTCTGGTATCTTCTTTAATTTCTTTCTTTAAAGTCTCAAAGTTCTTATTGTACAGGTCTTTCACTTTTTTGGTTAGTGTTACCCCAAGATATTTTATGTTGCTTGTGGATATTGTGAAAGGTGATGTTTCCCTGATTTCTTTCTCATTGGATTTATCATCTGTATATAGTAGGGCTACTGATTTTTTTTGAGTTAATTTTGTATCCTGCTACCTTGCTGAAGGTGTTTATCAGCCGTAGGAGTTCCCTGGTAGAGTTTTTCGGGTCACTAATGTAGACTATCATGTCGTCTGCAAATAGTGAAAGTTTGACTTCATCCTTTCCAATTTGTATCCCTTTGATCCCCTTTTCTTGTCTTATTGCTCTAGCCAGAACTTCAAGTACAATATTGAAGAGATATGGAGAGAGTGGACAGCCTTGTCTTGTTCCTGATTTTAAGGAAACACTTTGAGTTTCTCTCCATTTAGTTTGATATTGGCTATTGGTTTGGTGTATATTGCGTTTATCATGTTTAGATATGTTTCTGTTATTCCTGTTCTCTCCAAGATCTTTATCATGAAGGGATGTTGGATTTTGTCAAAAGCGTTTTCAACGTCTAGTGAGATGATCATGTGGTTTTTCCTTTTCAGTTTGTTTATATGGTGGATTACATTGATGGATTTTCATGTGTTGAACCATCCTTGCATCCCTGGGATGAAGCCTACTTGATCATGGTGGATTATTTTTCTGATATGTTCTTGGATTCAGTTGGCCAATATTTTATTGAGTATTTTTGCATCGATGTTCATGAGGGATATCAGTCTGTAGTTCTCTTTCTTAGTCATATCTTTGTGTGGCTTGGGTATCAAAGTGATTGTAGCCTCATAGAAAGAGTTTGACAAATCCCATCTGCTTCTATTGTGCAGAACAGTTTGAGGAGTACTGGAATTAGCTCTTGTTTGAATTTCTGGTAGAATTCTGCAATGAAGCCATCTGGTCCTGGGCTTTTTTTGGTTGGGAGGCTTTTGATGACTGCTTCTATTTCATTAGGGGTTATAGGTCGATTTAAACTGTTTATCTGATCTTGATTTAATTTTGGTAAGTGATATTTATCCAGAAAGCTGTCCATTTCCTTTAGATTTTCCAATTTGTGGAGGACAGGTTTTCAAAGTATGACCTGAAGATTCTCTGGATTTCCTCAGTGTCCATTGTTATATCCCCCTTTTCATTTCTGATTTTGTTAGTTAGCATGCTCTCTCTCTGCCTTTTGGTTAGTTTGGCTAGAGGTTTGTCTATCTTGTTGATCTTCTCAAAGAACCAACTCTTTGTTTCATTGATTCTATGTAATGTTTTCCTAGTTTCTACTTTATTGATTTCAGCTCTCAGGTTGATTATTTCCTGGCGTCTACTCCTCCTTGGTGAGTTTGCTTCTTTTTGCTCTAATGCTTTCAGTTGTTCTGTCAATTCTCTAATGTGACTTTTCTCCAGTTTCTTCATGTGGGCACTTAGTGCTATGAACTTCCCTCTTAGCACTGCTTTCAGAGTGTCCCATAAGTTTGGGTATGTTGTGTCTACATTCTCATTAGATTCTAGGAAGTCTTTAATTTGTATTTTTTTATTTCTTCCTCAACCCAGGAATGGTGCAATTGGGTGTTATTCATTTTCCACGCGAATGTAGGTTTTCTGCAATTCGTATTGCTGTTGAATTCTAGCTTTAATGCATGGTGGTCTGATAAGATACAGGGGATTATTTCAATTCTTTTGTAACTGTGGAGGTTTGCTTTGCTGCCAACTATGTGGTCAATTTTTGCGAAGGCTCCATGTGGCACTGAGAAGAAGGTATATTCTTTTGTGTTTGGATGGAATGTTCAATAGATATCTGTTAAACCCAGTTGGGTCATAACTTCTGTCAGATCCTTTGTTTCTTTGTTAAGTTTCTGTCTGGTGGTCCTGTCTAGTGGTGTAAGGAGGGTGTTGAAGTCTCCTCCTATAAGTGTGTGTGGTTTTATGTGTGGTTTGAGCTTTAGTAATGTTTCTTTTACAAATGTGGGTGCTTTCGTATTTGGAGCAAAGATGTTCAGGATTGAGACTTCATCTTGATGGACTTTTCCTGTGATGAGTATGAAATGCCCTTCTTCATCTCTTTTGATTGATTTTAGTTTAAAGTCTAATTTGTTAGATATTAGGATTGCTACACCAGCTTGTTTCTTGAGCCCATTTGATTGGAAAGTTTTTTCCCATCCTTTTACTCTGAGGTATCGCTTGTCTTTGAAATTGAGGTGTGTTTCTTCTAAACAGCAGAAGGATGGATTCTGTCTTCATATCCATTCTGTTAGCCTTTATCTTTTTATGGGTAAGTTAAGACCATTGACATTTAGGGATATTAATGTCCATTGTTCATTGTTTCTTCTTTGTTTTGGATTTATTGTTGGTGGTGTCATTGTATGTGGATTTCGCCCTCCTGTTTCTTTTTGTGTTTGGTAAAATTAGATTATCTATTGCCAATGTTTTTGTGAGTGTAGTTATGTTCGTTGGTTTGGAGTTTTCTTCCAGAATGTTCTGTAGTGCTGGATTTGTGGATATGTATTGTTTAAATCTGTTTTTGTCATGGAATATCTTGTTTTCTCCATCTATAGTGATTGAAAGTTTTGCTGGGTACAGTAGTCTGGGTTGACATCCATGCTCCCTTAGTGCTTGTAGGGTATCTATCCAAGACCTTCTCCTTTCAGAGTTTCCATTGAGAAGTCGGTTGTGATTCTGATTGGTTTGCCTTTATAAATTACTTGGCCTTTTTCCTTTGCTGCTCTTAATATTTTCTCTTTATTCTGTAGATTTGGTGTTTTGATTATTATGTGTTCGGGGGACTTCTTTTTGTGGTCCAGTCTGTTTGGTGTCCTGTAATCTTCTTGTACTTTCATAGGCATATCCTTCTGTAGGTTGGGGAAGTTTTCTTCTATGATTTTGTTGAATATGTTTTCTGTACCTTTGAGCAGTGTTTCTTCACTTTCTTCTAAACCTATTATTCGTAGGTTTGGTCTTTTTACAGTGTCCCATATTTCCTGGATATTTTGTGTTAGGGATTTGTTGGACTTGAGGTTTTCTTTGGTTGATGAATGTATATCCTCTAGCGAGTCTTCAATAGCTGAGATTCTCTCTTCCATCTCTTGAGTTCTATTGGTTATACCCACATCTTTAGTTCCTGATCGTTTATCCAGCCTTTCCATTTCCAGCATCACCTCATTCTGTGTTTTCTTTATTGTGTCTATTTCAGCTTTCATGCTTTGAACTGTTTCAAGAACTTCCTTCAATTGTTTGGATGTTTTTTCTTGGGTTTCTTTAGATTCTTTAAGAGATTTGTTTATTTCTTGAATTTTTTGGTTTGTCTTTTCCTCCATTTCGTGTAATTTTTTGTTTGCTTTTTCTTCTATTTCTTTAAGGGATTTTCTTGTTTCCTCTTTAAAGGTCTCTATCATCTTGCTGAGATAATTTTTGAGGTCCATCTCATCTTCATGCTCTGTGTTGGGCTTTTCAGATCTTGCTGGAGTGGAGTCCCTAGATTCTGGTGGTGTCATATTGGTCTTTCTGTTGTTGAGTGAAATCTTATTCTGTCTTCTTCCCATATCTTCTTTTAGTGGGTGCAGGTGGGGTCTCTCTATCTCCTCTTGTGACCCAGTGGTGTGTGGGGGCCAGGAATTCAATGTCCACAACTCTGGATGGTCTTGCCTCTCCTGGTAGTCTCCACACTCCTAGTTCCTGGGTCGGTCAGTGGAATGAATCCAAAGAAAATTTAATCAAAGTAAGATCATGAAGAATTCTCTTGTCTAATGACATATACAAGAAACCCACAATATTTTCAAAATTGTTGTTCAAACAAAAACACTGTCAGCTTGATCTAAAGGGGGCAGATAAGAAAAGGGAACTAGAATGCTTCTAAACTTCGAACACACAGTGAATGGCTTATTGGAATGACTCTGCCACATTAGCAAATGTCAAATGTCATGGAAATAAAGGCTAAAGTTTGATGTTCAGAGACTAAAACTTGTTTAGTTCAGTGACTTACAGAGCTGCTGTACGCAGAGGACAGAGTCTTAAGTCACAAACATTGAACAGAGTTATCTCTGTGGGTTTTAAAGTTGCCTTGGCTGGTTATGACTGTATTCCTCCAGTTATCCTTCTTGGAGGACACAAATGTCTTCTGTACCTGACACACCCATGCATCTCAGAAGCACATCAAATATTCTGCTTCACAGGTCCATCAATCACTAGCAATTTGGCTTCAGAATCCTAAATCTTACATCCACATAAACAGAATTATTTTACAATGTAAGATTTATAAGTCCTTGAATTGATGATACTTAGATGAGATCTTTACATTAGAGTTGCTACTATCAAAGGGTTAAGAGACTGATGACTTCTGGAATAGGGGAAATGTGCTTTGCACATGGCACAGATATAACTTGGAACAGAACAATGTGCTACAGTTAATTGAATAGTGGACTGCAAAAGCACTATGTTCATGTTTTGATACTGGAGCCTTTAAATGTAACCTAACTTGGATAAAGACTCTTTGCAAAGTTGGTTGATGATCTTGAAACCAGACCCTCTTTATTACAAGTGGGTCCTAAATTCACCGGCATATGTCCTGACCTTTACAATAAATACATGGAAGAGAAACACATAAAAATAAAAATAGGAGGTGACATAAAGATGGAGACCTAGTGGATGATGCAGCCAGAATGCAACAACCACTTATAAGTTTAAAAAAGAAGGAAATATGCTCTCTAGCCTAGCCTTGATGACACATTTCAGACTTCTTGATATCAGAACTTTGAGAGTGTGAATTTCTAGTGTCTTAAAAGCCACCACATCTGTGGTAATTTGTTATAGAAACCCTAGAAAACAAACACAGTAGCAGCACTGAAATATATATGCATGGAGTCTCTGATGCAATTTTGCAATAACCAGAAGATGCCAGGTCCTACCCAAAAGAGAACTTCCCTTTTAAATAAGTTTACTACAACATTCTTGATCATATGTTTTGATCAAATTCTAATATTAATTGATTTTCCAAGGACACTGATTCCCTACACACACATGGAGATTATACAAAACACACACAGAAGAAGGGAGGAAGAAAGAACAGAGATAGATGATAGATTGATTAATAGATGTGGGGGGAGAGAGATTCTTCTGTTGGTTCCTAAATAAGGCTTAACAAAACTCTTTTGATATTTAATATCAAATTATTACATATTACATAATTACAATTATTACATATAATATCCAAAGATGATTTCTTTTAGTTTTACTTAACAAATACTTACTCAGCATTTTATATGGGAATAACTATGCAGGGCTATAGGTAGGAGTAGTCACAATAAAATGAAGAAAAAATATAAAAATACAAAATAAGAAGCACAACTTTAGAACAAAATATATTCAAACAAAGCATATATAAACACAACAATAATAGTTATAGAGCAAGAAGGGATGAATTTGAGATGAGGCTAAGGGTTGGGGAACACAGGAGGTCTTGAAGGTGCAGAAAGAGGGAGTGAGGATGATGAAATACATTGTACTCATTGTGAAATTCTACAAACAATAAAAATAATCTTAAAATTATCTGGAGTCTTCATGGAGAATGCAGACATAACCAAAGTGGAATTTTTTTAAATAGTGAGATAGAATCTAGGTGGGCAAGAGAAAACTGCATACTTCAATAAAAGGGACCATTCCAGGTCAGAGGGAATGTGTGGGCAAAGGCTCAGAAATAGGAACATACTCATGGAAAAGCCAATGATCTATTTGACCATACTGTATAGAGAAGAATGGCACAAAACTAGAAATTATACTTTTCTGTATGTCACAGATACCCAGTAGGCAGAGTCACGCTTAAGGGAGTGGCTAGTGGAGAGGCATTAATGAGTGTAGCACTTGAGATCTTGTGTGAGCTCTGGAGTCATTTCTCCAGAAAGGGGCAAAGCTGTAGAAAACACCAATGGTCATGTAAGGAGGACCTCACCTGGAACACCACCAGAGCTTCCTTCCCTGGAAATCCTCTGGACTTGATAAGTTTTGAGAGGTGAAGGAAACTGTTGTTTTGTTTTACTTTATTTCATTTCTCCATCTACTATCAGAATGGTGTATTAGTGTGATGAAACTTCTGACCTCTTATAGGTTATCTGAAAATATGATCCATAATAGTGTCCCCAGTAGAGTTTAGAAAGTATCCATATTCCTAAGATATGTTCAAAGTCTCTAGTAGTGGGACCAGGTGAGATGCATTTTTAAGTATTCCTTTTATTTTTGATATTATAATATAGTTATATCATTTTCTCTTCCCCTTTCTCCAAACTATCCCATGTATTCCTGCTGCTCTCTTTCAAACTGATGGCTTCTTTTTTCATCAATTGTATATATGTACATGCATATACATGTATATACACATGTATTACTAACTATAACCTGCTCGGTCAGTATGTTTCCTGTATTTTCTTGACAACTTGATATTGGACAAGCAATGGATGCGCTCTTGTTTGGGTAAGGCTTTAATGGGTGTCCAGCTGGCTGTGATGCACTCAGCTGAGAGAATCACTGATCTGGGGAGAAAGAGTGATTACAGTGAACTTTGCTTTTAACTTTCCATTACCATGTGAAACAGACAGAACTGAAGAAGCCATGTGCATGCCTATGTGCACACACACACACACACACACACACACACACACACACACACAAACACACACCTTAAAACTCCAAAACTTGACCACCTCTCCAATTATCAAGTCGTGCCAATATACAGTCTGTCCCAGTTTACATCAAGTTCAGGAATGACCTCAGTAACAATATGTCAGGACTCTACTTACCCTGGAGAAAGATGTCTTTACATTACTCTTTGCATCAGCCAGAGGAATACTGATGTTAATACTGATGCCATGTAATCATGGTGCTAAAAGCTACTGATGGGTCCAAACAGGATAGGATAAACAGTCATCATCCCCAACCTTAAAATGAGCACCTGCCACAGCAGCCAGAGCATCATCTGTTCTGTGTCTATCTGAAAATGGGCCAAGGTTTTACTCACATGTCAGTCAGTCTTTCCAGGAAGGATTTTGTGAAATGACAGTAATTGGCACAGCCCCGGAATTTGGCAGGGTCTGCTGCTTGTCAATGTTTATGAGGGTCTGTCATCTTTTTGTTTTGTAAAATAGCTGATGTGACCAGGTTCTAAAAAATGCGATTGATTTCTGACAATCCAGGTTTCTTACACAGACATACCACACATTCATTCCTAGTTAGGAAAATAATCTTTTGCAATCTAATATTAAACTGCCAAATCAATGTATTATGCTTTCTGATTATTGTTTAACAAGGGGGGATAAGACGCAGATAAATAAATGTTTTAGACAAAGCTATTATTTTTTTCCTGACATTTTGAACCCACCCACGAGATACAACAGTTTCGTGTGCTACCTATGCTAGTGTTTACTTTCGCCACAAGTAGGTATTCACAGTACCTGCATAAATGCCTATTTCCTTGGGCTTGGCAGTCTACATTTGTTGTTTTGGACTCTCCCAGTTCTTTGTTTCTTTCATCTTGTTCCTGAACACTCTCTTCTTTCAGAGAACTCTTCCTTCTCTGCTCCAGCTGTGGCTTTGAGGAGAACTTGTCCATCGGGGAATTCTTCCTTCTCCCCAAAGTTGTCAACCACATTGTGTTGCCTCACCAACAAACCAACCACTGACCTGCATGATGGTAAGTCTTCTGTCTTTTACTAAAATGACAAAATATTAGCTCTTTGTAAAGAAAGGCAAACTGTGCATTAAAATTTCTAGAGCAACTTGTAATAAATGCAACGAAAAGTAGTCCCAAAACAAGTTATTTAGTGCTAGCATGTTCCAAATAACTGAATAAATAAAACTTACCATCATTCAAAAGAATGCAGTATATGAAAGGTAAAAAAGTACACAGAATACAAAAAATATTTTTAAATTGGTGGTTGATCTAGATTAATCTGTAACAATAATTACATTAAATATAAATGACATTCAGACACTAAATAAGAGGCAGAGACTGTTGTATTGAGTATGATTTTAAAAGACTCAGTATATGCTATCTATGAAAATTTTGCTTTAAATATAGTTATATGTATAGCTTAATGATAAAATGATGGAAAGACAATATATATAAAACCTAATATATGTAAAAACCAATCAAGAGAAAGAAAGCTAGAGAGATTTTGTTAACTTCATAATGTGGATTTCAGAATAAGACAGGAATACACACAAATATAGTACATCCTAATAATAGAAGACTTAACCCATCAACAGTCATAACCATCTCACAGGCCTATACTTAACAGTAGTTAAGAAATAAATAAAGCAAATACCAATGGAACTGGCAGGAAAAACAGATCATTCAACAATTTCTCTTCAAAACGTCAGCACTCACTCTCTGTGTTTGATGAAACAAGTAGATGCAAAATCACAAGCATATGGGAGACATGAACGCTATCAGCCAACCTGACTTAATTGACATTTAAAGGTTGCTTCAGCCAAAAACAGCAGAATACGCATTATCTTTAAAGTACACATGAAATATTCAAAAGAACACATCCATAATACATAATACAAACCTTAACAGATTTAAAGCAAATGAAGTCATGCAAAAGTATGAAACTAAAATAAAAAACTATTATTGCAAAAATATTTTTGAAATCTCAAAATATTAAAAAATTAACATATTTCTAAATAAACCTGCTGCAAAGTAAGATGCCTCAAGGTAAGTTTTAAAACATTTGAACTGATTTTTTTTAAATATTATGTTTCAAAATTGATGATTTAAAATTAAGGTTTTCTTCAAAGGAAATTTTAGGGCAATAAGAGTTTATTTTATAAAATGAAAAAAAAAAAAAAACTCAAACCAATAACCAAGCTTACATTTTAGGGAATTTATAAAAGGCAATTAAATGCATGCTTATAAAACAAAATCAATGAATAAGACAAAATTAAGACCCAATAAAATCTTTTAAAGAAGAATAGAATAAATCAACAGAAACAAAAATTACTAATTAACTAGATAAAGCTGCTTAGCTCTCTACTGGCTAGCCAAGAAGAAGAAAGACAATGAAAACCAGGCGTTTTAAGTGAGGAGGCTGTGTAGAACAAAGTCGGAGGGAGGAAAAGAGAAAAGCTGACTTATAAGGCAAGAGTACAAATTAGAGACCCCAGTGTATAAGAGAAAGACTGAGCTAGACCACAGTCACCACAGTCAAAACTGGGGGAGGGTGAGGTGCTCAGGAGAAAGACTGAGCTAGATCATAAAGAGTCACCAGAGTCAAAAGGGGGGTATGAGGTGAGGAAAGGCATTAACTAGAAAAATCAAGTTGTATCCCCAGGACCCACAAATTAGAAAAAGAAAACTGACTCATGAAAGTTGTCCCCATGACTCCACACAATGCTTTGTAAACACATGCCGGTGCACACGCACACACACACACACCATACACACATACACACACCACTAAATTAATTAATTAACTAATTAATGTAATGAGTTTTATTTTTTTGTTTTTTTTTTAATGTGGCATTTTTTCCAACTTTTTTATTTGAATTAGAAACAGGATTGTTTTACATGACAATCCCATTTCCCTTCTCCCAGCCATCCTCCCCTACCCGCCCCCCTCCCCCAACTAAAACCTTATCTGTCACATATCTTTTCTGCTCCCCCTGGATGGTGAGGCCTTCTATAGGGTGTCATCAGAGTCTTTTGTATCCTTTGGGATAGGGCCTAGGCCCAACCCTGTGTGTCTTGGCTCAGGGAGTATTCCTCTATGTGCAATGGGCTCCCAAAGTCCACACCTATGCTAGGGATAAATACTGGGCTTCTACAGGAAGTCCCATAGATTTCTGAGGTTTCCTCACAGAAACCCATGTTCCTGGGGTCTGGATCAGTCCCATGCTGGTATCCCAGCTATCAAACAGGGGAGCAAGAGTTCCCGGATGTTCAGGTCAGCTGTTTCTGTGTGTTTCACCAGTGTGATCTGGATCTCTGTGCTCTTCACTGGTCCTTCTCTGCATCTGGGTTCCAGTTCAGATCGGTGATTAGTTATGGGTGTCTGCTTCTACTTCCACCAGCTGCTGGATGAAGTCATATAAGTCAGTCATCAATCTCATAATCAGGGGAGGGCATTTAAGGTAGCCTCTCCCCTGTATGAGTTTTATTTTTAAAATAATAACATAACCACAGATAGAGGCAGTTTTCTTAAATAAGGTCCCCAAATTAAAAATTGTTAATAAGAAATAAGAATTAAAATGATTGATGAACCCGACTCCCTCATAAATCTAATTTATCAAAGGACAACCAACTGAGTTGTGAAAAATGCCAGTCCCAAACTGTGAAAGATATGCACAGGACTTACAGTCTGAAAATGATTATGATCCATAGCATATATACTTGTGAAGTTCTTCATTGCACAAGTAAAGGACAAGCAACCAGTTGGAAATGAGAAAAACTGTAGGCAGGTTTCACTGGGTGAGCATCTCTTCTCAGGAAAAAAAAAATGAGTATCACGTATTTCTGTGTGTGAGATACTTGTATACTGCTTGTGCATAGTACATAAAAAATACACCTATGTTGCTAAAGAGAAAGAATGCAAGGGGAAAACTATGAAATTCAGTTGAACACTAGCATCTGTGTGTTCTCCCCTCCCTCCCCCTCCCTTCTCCCCCACCTCCCTCCCTCTCCCTATCTCTCCCTCCCTGCTTCTTTCCCTCCATTCTTCCATCCCTCCCCTCCCTATCCCTGTCTTTCAAAATACATCAACACACACACACACACACACACACACACACACACACACAGTGCTAATACATTTCCTTTAGTGTTGAATATATGCATTAACTTTATATATGATTTATTTTTAATGGAGGGAAAGATTTCCTTTGTTTTTCAATCACTACAGACTAAGGGGAAAGATTGGCAATTAATAAATGTGTATGAGATTCTGTCTGCAGGATGGATTATTTATCTGAAAAAACTAAAAAGCCTTTCAGCTTTGTTTTTGAGTCAGGGTTGGAAGTAGACATTCACATTTGACTTTCTTTTTTTTTTTTTTTTTTTTTCCTTAAGTAGAACAGAGAATCATACCTTAAAGCAGAGGAAGTCAAAGGAGACATGCCATCATCATAAACATTTCTTGGGGAGTTGCCAGGCCTGTACTATGAACTTTCTGTAGAAGCATGGAGAGTTTTAAGAGCACATCTGGGTAGTGACAGTCCACAGCTGGTCAATCTCCATCTCTGGGCACTTCTCAGTCATTCTCCATCTATAGAAATAACAATAACATCTTCAACTGGGCTTGCGGTTTTTAAAATCAAGCAGAACTTTCTGAAAAAGCCATGAAAGTGAAATGTGCACAGGTCTGAAGTTTTCCTTGTCTGTCATCTTTTTTGGAGGAGAAACATGCCACTATTCAGTTTTGACGGTGAACCTGCTATGCTTAGCTTTGCTTGTTGCTTGCACTGCCGAGGTTCACAGTGGCCATATTTGCATTACCGGTATTTGAGTCTGAATTGAAACCCTTCAGACCAAGGCTGCAATTCCAAATTGGGTGGACACAATGCCAAAGCTGTCAAAACCCTTTCTGAACCTCCCTTGTTTGGTGCCACAAATTACCAGACAAGCTGCTTCCAGAGTTGAAGTAGCATTTAGACAGATCACCTCACTTCTAACTTAACCCTCACTGTTTAAACAGTGGAACTTAGCTATGAAGTATAAAAGAAATCTGGATGACGCTAAAATGCCACTGGTCTGCTGCTGTTTATCTTCATGCTGGACTAATGGCTTAAACAATTCCAAATATTTATATGAATTACAAAATGCAAAATATATATCTACATGCTTTGAAGCAGAGAACAAAACACTATAGCTCATCAGTCAAATTGGAACACAGCATATTGTATACTGTTGCTCCCTTGTCATTACAGCACAATTAAATAATCACAAGAGAGACTATAGCACAACTGCAAGGTCTAAAAATAAAGTTTAAACCCCCCCCCAAAAAAAGGGTTGGCTCCTCTCCCCTCAGGGATCAGGATGCTTTGCAGAAAAGGAGATAGAAAGATTGAAGAGCCTGAGCGATGGAGGAACCAAAAAAGTGTCTCCCAGACCCAACAGGAATACACACATATGAACTCGCAGAGACTGTGGCTGCATGAGGTCCCAGCACTGAGAACAGGATGTGGACAGGAGTTCCCATCCCTAACTGGAATCTATCTCCAACTGACAACAGCTCCCAAAGGTAAAATTGGTTTTCTCAATGGAGACTCACTGGGTATACAACCCACACCTATGTGAAGGCCCCATGCCTAGCAGTAGATGGACAACACAAAACAGGACTCACTGGTATTTTTTGAGATGTTTTTTGTCTGGGCTTTTTTTTTCAGTCCCTGTCTTTTGCTTATATATTATGTTTCCCAGTGTTGGGTTTTGGGGGTGTTTCTGTGCGTGTGTCTACATCCATATATAATTTTCTTGTTTTTTCTTTGTTTTCCCCCTCTGTTTGTTGGTCTGTTTTGTTCTATTCTGGTTTGTTTGTTTATTTGCCTGACTTCTAAAGAGGGAGAGAAAGAAGGCCTGGAGAGTTGGATGGGTGGAGAGGATCTAGGAGATGGGGGATGGGAAATTCTGATCAGGATACATTGTATGTAAAAAAAATCTATTTTCAACTTAAAGGGGACAAAGAAAGAAAAAGTTTGCCAAGACAGCTTTATGTAAAATTTCTTTATTTTCTTTGGTTTTATTTTGTTTCTCAGTAACATGTTTGGAAAGTAGAAAGCTTCCCTATTCCTTCATTCTCCTTGGAGCATTCAACCCTTTTAAATGACTTGTTAAAACCCACAAAATGGAATTGCTCTCACTTGCTGTATGTCTGCCTGTGTAACAAAGTAGCATGAAAAGTGATATAATAATAGAGCTGCCTAGAATCCTTACTACCCAGAATGTGAGGCGATCCAAAGGAGCCAAATCCAAGTTCTCTCTTACACACTTCTAACCACATGTTGGATGAGACAGTACACAACAAATAATAGGCAGAATTGTGGAATCAATCTAAATTTAAGTCCTGGCTTTAACAATTATTCGACAGCTGTGTGGTTTACCCTCTGCGTGCTACGGTTTCTTCCTCTAGCACCTGGAATTGATAGCATTATGGGCAGCCGGCTCATGGGATTAAATTTCATTTAAAATGTGGACTTACGGTCCACACAAATCTCCACATTCTGTCATCTCCCATTTTAGATGGGAATTGAAAAGACCTTGTAAGGGGATAAATGGAGAAAAGGGGAATAATGGAGAAAGAGAAGGAAGACAGCTAATGCCATCTAAAGAACGAAGGTGCTTTTCTGCTCTCCTGACTCATGCTTCAGATGCTAGGGTTAAGAAATATTTTGTCACCTAGAAACATAGGCAAAACTTCAATATGCGGGACTTAATAAATCAAATTCTTGGGAAACATAAGCAATTGCTTGTTAATTTGAACAAGTGGAGTTTGTGGAATGGCAGATGTCTTATTCCTACTCAGGGTTCACTTCAAACTTCGTGGATTCTGAATGGTACGTGAGCTCATTCTCATGACATGTGTATTCATAAGCAATAGCGTATTTCATAAGCTCCGGGAGAATACTTACTTTTAACTAGAAATGAGCTCTTGCTTGGAAAATTGTCCTGAAAACCTATTACTGAGGTGAACTCATTGTCATTTATCTCCCTACAGGTAATGGAGGTTATTTGCAGCACCGTAGCTAGTGCCTCTTTGAGAACAGGTATGGTCTCATTTACATACAATGTTTTATCTTCATTTACTCAAAATGTAACAATATTCTATAAGGCTTGTCATGTGCCCAGAATTTACTATTTGGTGTGTGTGTGTGTGTGTGTGTGTGTGTGTGTGTGTGTGTGTGTGTGTAGAAGGAAGATAAGCAAAAGCAGAAAAACTTCACAGCATTTCAGGAATCCCAAAGCCCACAAGCTCTTGGTTATTTGTTATGTCACTCATTTCTTCATTTAGTTCTTTGTTGGTTTAACAAATGCTTATTTTAGTTCTTTATGTTAAATGCCATAAGCAATGCAGATACATAGATGGAAGAACACTGTTTCACTTCCGAGCAGTATAGCATGTCCAAGAGGAATAGAGTTTAACAGAAGAGGAAGGACTGGTCCTTCCTACCAAAATGAGTACAAGATCTAAGTCCACTGGGGCTTGGTTCACCAGGAGGAGACAAGTTACGCTGAACGTGATGAGAACACTTCCCTGAGCCTTGAAAGGGTGGAAAGCATGCGAAGCAAGGGGTGGCATGCATCAGATCTAGCAATGCAAATCGTGAAATGATTTGGGGGAGACGTGGTTTCCAATTCCTGGAATAGGAAATGTTTTGCCTGGAAAGAACTGAGTGAGGGTGCGAGCACATATGACCAGAGGCTGGCCAGACCGGGCCATGGAAGAGGTGATCAAGTAAAGCGCAGGGTTTTACCCGAGGGCAGGCACAAATGCCTGCAGAATGTGGAATCTGGGGGAGAATAAACAGACATATACTGGAAATGTCACTCCAGCAGCTCTCAGGCAGTAAAGGAGGCCAAAAAGCAGAGACTCAGCGAGGGGACAGCCGTGCTAGTAGGAAAATGAAGTCATTCCCTTGGGCATGAGCCGCATATGTGAGCATGAAGCTAGACATGGGTTGAGGGGGTGGGGAGCAGGGAAAAAAATGCCTAGGAGTCAGGAAAATGGAACACAGGGAATGGCAGCATGTGACTTTAAAGGAGGACCAAGTCTCAGGTTGAGGCCGTTAAGAGAGTATCATTTAGGGACTGGAGGAAGCTCGGTAGCTTATCTAGCATTCAAAAAGCCCTGGGTGTAGCCCCCAATACCACATAAAAAGGATGTGATAACCATGCCCGTAGTCCCATCACATGAGGGCCGAAGGCAAGAGGATTAGGAGTCCAAGGCCATCCTTTCTTAGCTACACATCAAGTCTGGGACACATGAGTCCTTGTCCAGTTAAAAATAAATGAAAAAGTAAGGGAAGAAAAATCACCAATGGGAAACGGAAGAAAAGAGCCATGGAAACAGGATGTGGGGTCACACTAGAAGTTGAGCTTCCATCACGCTAGCTTCTCTCGGCAGGTGGGAGCATACAGAAATGAATTGCTGGGGATCCAGAGAAGGACTGAGGGTGTCAGGTGATTGAAGTGCTGCTTGGACCAATGAAACCATGTGAGGATAATTTGATGAAAGGAGAGCAAAAGAGGTAAATCCTGAAAAGTTTCACGAAGAAGAAGCAGGGACAATTAGCTGAAATTAGGTGTCTAGAAAACAAGTTATGGTTTTAATGTGCCTGTGGGCCCAGCATTTTGGAGTCAAATTTCCCACAAGTTCAAAGCCAGCCTGATCAACATAATGAGTTTCAGGCAGGTTCAGGCAACATAGTGAGACCAGGTGTCAAAAACAAACAAATAAACAAAAAATAGCATGCATGTAGAGTTCCACAGTTGCCTGTCTGAGGAAGTTGGCTTTTGTTTGTTTGTTTCTGGTTTGCTATTCTTGCTTTGGGTGATAGGGTCTTACAATGTAGCTCTGTCTGGCCATGAGCCTATGACCTGGAGGAAGGATTTAATGAGGGGTGTGTGTGTGTGTGTGTGTGTGGGGGGGGGGGGGGTCGGGAGTAGCTGCAAGAAACAGGAGAGCAAGAAATGACTTTGAGGAGAGGATACAAGGGACAGAGTATGAGAGAGAGGTAGCTAGCCTGTTAGATGATAAGGATATGTCAGTGAAGAAAGACAGTGAAGGGTTAAAACAAATATACCACACTGACAGCTCAAGCCCTTTAAAGCCTGTGATTTCACTCGTTTATTAAAGAGGCATACTTAATTTAAAACTCAATAACTTCAGGTGAGGGAATTGTGGGTTGTTGTACCTAATGATAAATAATCCCATTGAATGCCTTCGAATTTTTAACTTGAAGGTTGTGTCTAACACATGTAGCGTTTTATAATTAAGAGGAGTGAAGAGCCAGCAAGATGATCCAGTGAGTATAAGTGCTAGCTGTGTGAGCCTGATGATCTGAGTGCAATCCCTAGAACTCAGGTTGGAAGGAGAGAACTCCCAAATGTGCACCATGGCATTGCAGGCCCTCACATAGACTAGACACACACACACACACACACACACACACACACACACACACACACACACACACACACACACACACACACGAACACACCACCACCACCACATAATTTCTTTTAAATAAAAAAAAAAATAAAAGTAAAGGAATTGACAGTGTTAATTGGCCAGAAGCATTTGAATGGTAGACATCCTCTGAGTTTAGAAGAGATTGAGCAGCACATAGTTTCCTTTTTTTTCTGAAGCCCTTAAACTGGTTTTACGAAACACAAGATCTAACATGACCTTGCCAATGCATGACAAACTAGCTTTTGATTTAGAGGTACCCTTTAATGAATGAATGTGTTTAATGTGAGTACTGATGCTTCCTGGTGAGGCTTTTAAGAAGTAGTTTAACAAGACAAAGGCCTAAGTGAGCAGACGCTCAGGAAATCTGCCTTGCTTCCTCAGACATGCTCCTACCTATCTCACTCCCAGAGCAGGGATACCCATGCATGAAGGCCAAGGCAAAAGCCATAGCCAAAGACCTTCCTTTGTTTTGTTTCCCGTTGCTGTAAGAAAATACTCGCCAACGATGAGCTGAGGTGGGGCACTCCTTTGATCCCAGCACTCTCTGAGTTCGAGGCCAGCCTGGTCTACAAGAGCTAGCTCTAGGACAGCTAGGGCTACACAGAGAAACCCTGTCTCGAAAAACCAAAGAGGGGGAATACTGACCAAAAGCCACTGAGGGGAAGAGAGGGTTTGTTTCAGTCCAATGCTGCAGTCCATTGCTGAAGCAAGTCAGGGCGGGAACTCAAGGCAGCAAACTGGAGGAAAACAGAGAGGAAGCGTATTGAATACTGGCTGGCTCACTGGTTCATGCTTTCTTGTACACCCCAGAACCACCTGCCTAGTGATGCTGCAGCCCACAGTGAGCTGGGAACTTTCGCACCAATTAATCAAGATAGCCCCAGCAAGATACACTAGTGAAGCCTTTTAATCCCAGTGTTCTGAAGGCACAGGCGGCAGATCTCTGTGCTTTCAAGGCCAGCTCAGTCTACATAGGCAAAAAACCAAAAACAATAACAAATAAAAACAAAACAAAACAAGAAAGCCCCCCATCCCCCCCAGATAGGGCAATCTGGTCTAGACAATTTCTTAGTCAAAACTTCCCTCTCAGATGATTTTAGACAATTAAAGCTAACCAGGCCAGCTTCCCAGAAGCCAGACTTACCCAGATAGTTTCAAGCCCTGGAGGCAAGATACAGCATGGAATAAGTTATGGCAGGAACAAAGAGAGGAAAAGAAGAACCATAAAGGAAGTGTAGGGTCTGTAATCTCTAGAAAACTGCTGAACCACAAGGAGCAAGACAGAGTAAGCAAAGCCACTCAACTGGCAGGAAGTCCAACATGATGGGCCACATAATTTCCTGTTGATGTGGAATGAATGCAGCCACTTATGGCACAGGTAAAAGTCCAGAAGAGGCAGACCAGCTTTGGAAGGAAAATGCACCCAAGATTTCTAGTGGAAATGCATTCATTGGCTAAATATATAGCATGCCTATGTGGCCACAGATTGGCATATTAAATAATGGTCTCTATATTATTTAATATTCTCTATGAACTTAATAGTTTGGACAAACTTGTCTGTATTTTCTGATACGTTCTTTTTAATTTTAAAATCAGGTCACCATAAATAATTGAATCTGTTCCTGATTTAAGTTAGACTAAATATTTCTCTTCTACTAAAATCTCTCTATGGTGACATACTGGAGATGAAAATGCAAAGCTAGCCACAGCCATAAAGCCAGGCAGTGGTGGTACACACCTTTAATCCCAGCAGCCACACAAGCTGGCCATAGAGGCCAAGTAGTGGTGGTAGACACCTTTAATCCATGGACTCAGGAGACAGAGGCAGATGGATCTCTATGAGTTCAAGACCCTGGGCTAAAGGAGAATGAATCAGAACTCATGCCTTTAATTTCAAGATTTGAGAGGAATTAAAGGAAGAAGCAAAGGGTCTCAAGTGAGATTCATTTTCCAGTCACAGGGAAGACAGGATCTTCATTTCAGCCCTGGTAGATAGAAGAGATACTGGCTGGCTGCTTTGTTTTTCTGATCTTCAGCTTGTACCCCAGTTTCTGGGATTTTACCTCCCTCTCTCTCTCTCTGTCTCTCTGTCTCTCTGTCTCTCTGTCTCTCTGTCTCTCTGTCTCTCTGTCTCTCTGTCTCTCTCTCTCTCTCTCTCTCTCTCTCTCTCTCTCTGTGTGTGTGTGTGTGTGTGTGTGTGTGTGTGTGTGTGTGTGTGTGTGTGTGTGAGCCTGTGTGTGAGCCTGTGTGTCATTTTTGACAGATTAGATCAAGATTAGGATTCACAATTCACAGCTCACAGCCTCGTGGCATTATTCTTTATGGCATGCAAAGAATGCCTTTTTTTCTACCAAAAGAAAGACATAAATCTGTGTGAAGATCCTACTGTGCTTCCATCTAAGCTTGATTAAATTCAATTTACTTTTTGTAAATTGAATTCAAGGATATGAGAAAAATATGAAAAATTCTTGGCTGTTAAGTCTAGGTCTCAAGCAATGAGAAAAGCAAATTAATGCTCCAGTTATATGCTTCTGGATGGAATGCATTGTGATGTTTGGTAATTCAGAAGCTGGAAAGGGAGAAACAACTTTTATCATGGCACCTAAGGCTTCAGAGTCCCAGGGAAATGAATTTAAAGTATTTGTATCTACTTTTCTCACAGTTTGGTCATGAAAACAGAAGAAAGGTACAAGAGGTCTTTGGTAACTAGTTCTGAATATTTTGTGTTCCTGCAATAATTCATATCTCTAAGACATTTTCCTTATTCAAATTCTAAGAATTTAAGCATATGGAGAAAACACACTAATTAATGGAGAAAGTTAGAAACTTCAAAATAATAATAAGGGGAAAGACGTGGACTCCCTGTCTCCTCACACATTTGCCTGTCTAAGGCAATAAAGTGAGAAATATTCAATTGGGGCTATGCGCAGGATTTTAATTCTTGTGAAAGGTCACTCAACTAATTCATAGTGCCAGCCTGTGTTGTTTGCTAGATTACCTGGACACATTTCCAGTATGTCAATCAGCCTTTCTGTCTTTTCTCATTCAACTTCTACTGTGTCAAGTGAATAGCTATGCTTGCCTTGTTTTCTGGTTTGGCTTGGTTTTGTTTCTTTTCTTAGCATAAATGCTTGCTCTTTTCTCAAATGTGCCTGTATGCGCCTCTCTTTAATAGAACATAACCTCATATTATTCTGGGCACACCACTGGAAATGCTCCACTATTGGAGACCAGAATTTCAAGAGCAAGTGGGTGTAGCAATGCATATTCAGTTGATCTGGTGACTGATGCAATGTTGAATGTGAGTCTTTCTTTGGAACAAAAGCAAAGAGAAGGGAATATTTAAAAAATACAAACATGAATTAAAATGAGTGGTAGGTTAATGCTCACAGAGCAAAAATACCAGAAAGTTTGAAAATAGATTTATAGTAAGCAACCAGCAGCTATTATTAAGCAACACAAAGCATTTGAAGCTAGCATGTTATCTATGCCATTTCTGCTACATTCAAATCCTAACTAATGGGAAAATACTGGCTTCCTGGCCCTAAGAGAATTAGCTTCCCCATAAAGAAACAAGTCTTTTGTGGACAAAAATGTCTAACCCTGGTTCTGAGAGACTCAATTCCACTTGTAACCAACCCTCTTACTTGGTCTGACATCCAGAATGTGACAGCTTCCATAGCTGTGCTGTTTTCATTAGAGCTAACATCGTCACGAAGCTCTTCTTAAATTGTGTAACTGTGGGTGCCTGTGCCTGTGTGTGACTATGGTGTGTGACTGTAATGTTTATGTGTGTGGGTGTGGCATATGCACACACGTGTGTGCAGCAGAGAAGGTCATGTGCCTTGTTATATCACTCTCATCTTCCTCCCTTGAGACAGGATCTTCCACTGAACTTAGAGCTAGGCTGGCAGCCAGCAAGCCCCAGGCACCCTTTTGTCTCACCTCTTAACCACTGGATTACAACTGTATATTTGTCCATGTAACTAGTCCTCTTCCTCACAAAGACATCTCACTAGCTCTTAGAATTTCTTTTAAAAGCTTACATTATCACCAGTTAGCTGGAAATACTATTGACAACGAGGCAGTTTCTAGTCACATCAACCATTGTCAAGATATAGAAACTACCTGAGATGAAGGAGTAGAACTCCGCCATGGTTTAAAAGCACAAAGTTTGTGGATGACATCAAGGCCAGTGACTTCTTTTTTTATTTTGTTTTTAATATTGACAAGTCATACTTGGGTAGCAGTTTCCAGATAGCATAGCCACTACTTGCCTGTGGCCTCATTTGTACTTCATGGCAACCCAGGTTTAGAAGGGCACAGTGTTGTAATTTTAAAAAGCTGCACTGGAGAGAAAGACACCATGCAACAGAGCTTGAGTGGAGGGGGTTTTATTGGGGGAAAAGTGAATGGGAAAAGCAGAGGAGAGGGAAGACTGGCCTCTGGAAACAGGTTGGGAGAAGAGAAGAGAAGAGAAGAGAAGAGAAGAGAAGAGAAGAGAAGAGAAGAGAAGAGAAGAGAAGAGGAGAAGAGAGAGGCAGAGAGAGAGAGAGAGAGAGAGAGAGAAATGGGCAATGAGCAGGGCCCTTTTCAGGTAGTGAATGTGCACAGGTGGTGCTCTTAGTGGCTGCAGCTGAGGGTGTATCCTGTCAGAGCCTTGAGGGCAGGCCCGTGCAGATGCCTGAATACTAACACACACAGTCTGTACAAGTTCACAAGTCAGGAATGGAAAGCCTCTGCGCATGGCTAAGTTACTACTAGTGGTCTCATTGTCACCCCACCTACTTCCAATAGGTAACCAGAGAAACCTTGCCAAAGCCAGGAAACCAGAGAAGCTGTGCTAGGAGTCATATAAGTCCCTGAAGTCATTGGAGTGTGTTCTGATGTATTCAGTTTTAACAGATGGATACATTGAGGAACTTCAAATATGGAATGCCATACCTGGACACCCTTTTACTTCCTTTTCACAAAGGGCCAGAGTCCTGCCCACCCACCCACCCTCTCATGGTGCTGTTTTTCTGCTTCATTGCTCAGTTTCACTGGCAGAGGCTTCAGGCAAAACTCTCCCCCTGAGTAAGCTCTCCAAGCACACCTGGTCCTGCCCTGGCTCTCTAGATGTCCTACTTTGTTGGCAGTCTGCAGTTCAGAAAACAATCTCCAGTGGCAAGATTGGGGTGTGGAAATGAGACCCCGGGTGGAAGGGCCTTCACATGGCAAGGCTGCAACACAGACCTGAGGTGGCCGCGGTGGCGGGCAGAAAAGCATAGGAAGTCCTGAGGCAGAGCAGGGAATTGTGATAAGCAAGCCTTCATGACTTCTAACACATACTGTGCATTCTTCCTCCTTGTGTGGAGTTTTACTGATAATGTGTGTCCCTGTAGGGTCCCTGACTCCTGACAAAACGACAAAAGCACAAACAGCAAAAAGGACCCATTTGGATTTAATGTATGTAATTTAACTTCTGCAATTTGTCTACTGTAAGTAGATGCCACGCAGAATTTTCAAAGCTGTGAGTGGGAGTGTGAATGCAAGAAATGAAAGAATCGACTCCCAGGCTTAACAATTCTATTCTAAACAGCCAGGAAGGTAGTTGGAAAGAACACGCAGCTCTGCTTCTGCATCACCCTATTTTCTTCATTTTTATTATTTAGAAACAATCATTTTACATATCAATCTCATTCCCTCTCTCTCCCATCCTCCCATGCTCCCTACCAAGCCCCCAACAACACCCCCACTCCCCAAGGATAGTGAGGCGTTCTATGGGGGACCATCAAATTTCTGTCATATCATTTGGGGGAGGGCTTAGGCCCTCCTCCGTGTATCTGTGCTGAAATTGTATCCCTCCATAGGGAATGGGCTCCCAAAGTCCATTTGTGCTCTAGGGATAAATACTGGTTCCACTGTTAGAGGTCCCATAGACTGCCCAGGACTCCTTTCTTTAAATATACAATCATATAATAGCTCACAAAGCTGGACTGTTCTAGAAGCAACGCTGGTCACACTGGGCTTGACTCTTCCCATAAATGGACCTGCACAGCACTCATGGGGCACAGAGCTTGGGTAGAGGGAAATGACATTCTTGAGAGTAAGAAGTCTCTGAAAATGTTATATTATTCCCTGGAACTTATCAGGTAACCCATCAAGAGAAACATGATTATGCCCATTTTACTTCCATGGACACAACATACAAAAGTCACCTCAGGACTCCCAATCCCTTAGCAGGGTAGAATCTCTCTGCTAAAGAACTAATCTAGGCAGAGCAAAATAAAGGCATTCCTGGTGAGCAGTACTTTTATAAAAAAAGGTTGTCAATCAATTTTCAGAAAATGTGTGTGTGGTACATGAATGCATTGAGAGAGGTTATTATAAAGAAGGCTTCAGAAAATCTTTTGTGAATACAGAATGTCTTCTGTTGCTATAAAATCTTAAGTTTTCTGTTTTGAAAATTCATCTCAGTCCGAATCGCTTTCTTTAGTTTCCTAATAGTAAAGTGTGTTTGCCACTTTGTATTGCTATTTTTATAGTAAGTAATCCTTAAGGACCAAGAGTTGTCTGGGATAATTTTAAGTACTTCCCCTGAAGCTACAGGGTATGATTGCCACTGGGGAATGGGCAGGAGGGCAGCTCTCTGGGCCTTATTTCCTATGCATTGCGTCACACTATGGTGCTGTCATGACTGCAGCTGTGACTCACAAGTGTATGGGTATTTTCTCTGTATCTCTTCTTGTTCCTCTAAATCAGGATATGCAGAGTCAATTCACCACTTCCTCTTCAAATCTCAGAGTAGGTTGATGTGTCAATGTGGAGGGGTCTGGTATGAAATCTCTAGGATCTGGTAGCCGTTCCACTTGGGAAATGTGAACCTGGAACAGGTTGAACTCAAGATCTCTGAGCCTCAGTTTCTTACATTGAAAGCAAAGCAAATTGAGCCAGGTATACTGGCATACACTTGCAACCCTAGGGATTGGAAGGCTGAAGCAGGACGATGAAAACTTTGAAGCCAGCCTGGGCTGTACAGCAAGACCTTGTCTCATTGGAGAAAAAAAAAAAAAGGCAAAGAGCAAAGGAAAGAGGGAGAGAGGGAATAAGGAAAAGAAGAAAGGAGGGAAGAAAGGAAGGAAGGAAGGAAGGAAGGAAGGAAGGAAGGAAGGAAGGAAGGAAGGAAGAAAGGAAGGAAGGAAGGCAGGCAGGCAGGCAGCCAGGCAGATGGGACTAACAGCACTACTTCACTTGGATACCGTAAGCATTGACTGATGCTTGGATACTGTAATGCTGGCCCTAATGAACCCTCCGTTTTGCATCTGAGTTGTAGTAGGTAGAATAATAGCCCCCAAAGATGTCCATATCTGACAGAATTTGAATATGTTCTCACCCTCAAAACTCCTGTTTTCATAAATGTTCATTGTGTGGTATTAAGGAAGAGAAAACTTACTCCAAATACTGTGCTTGTAGCTTCTGGGAGCTAATTAGCATAGGCAAGGTCATTAACATAGAACCTCCATAATTGAATACTCACAACTTCTTATGCAGAGGGGGAGAGATCTAAGAAGACACAGACACAAATTCATTGTCCATGCTGTATGATTCTATGCACTACCTCAGGCCCTTGAGCCATAACTATAACCCAACATAAACCACTCTTCTTTATGATAAGCCCAGTCTGTGGTACTATGTTGTCAACAGCAAAAAGCAGATTAATACAGCAAACATCTCAACTACTGAATCCTGTGAATCTTTTACCTTGCATAGAAAATAGACCTTGCAGGGCTGGTTAAATGAATGCTGTTGTGCTATTGTGATAAGGACATCTTCCTGGTTTACTAGGGTGAGTCTATCATAGTCACAAAGCCCTTATGAGAAGGACAAGTGAGAGGGAGGGGGAGATGTATGTGAAGATGTTATTTTGCTGGCTTTAAATATAGAAAAACAAGGCAAAGGCCTCTGGAGAGTGAAAAGAAATGAGAAGTGGATTCTCTTCAAGAATCTGCAGAAGGAATGTAGCCTTGCTGGTCCATTTTTCACTTCTGATTTCCAAAGCCATAGGAGAAAAAGTTTCTGTTGTCTTAAGCTACCAAGCTTATGCAATTTGTCACAGCAGCTATAGGGCACTGATGGACATTCTCTCACTCTCTGCATGAAATCACTCACATCTCGGCCACCACACCATCAGTTGCTACTCTATCTTGCTGTATTCACATCACGCTGTTGGACTAGATGTAGGGCTGTGCTCATACTTCTCTGAGATCGAGGGTTCATTGTTTTGCTCATTTAGTTCTTTCTTCTAAGAAGTGACTGAAACACAGTGGGTGCTCAAATTATGTCTGAGATGCATACTGAATCAGCAAATTTCTACTTCTCTATGATTGTTGCAAAGCACGCCTACCTGGAACATCCAAGAGCAAGCTGCAGGGCAAAGGCTGTCACAAATACCTTCCAGGTACATCTAGCATACTGTTCTCCTCTGCTCTTGAGGCACAAGTGCAATAGTGTTGTCTGTTTATTCAAGGATAACAGGCAAATGCCATTTTCTCCCCATGGCATGAGAGAAACAATGCATTGTGGGATGTCTCAACAATGTCTACCCTGCAAAAATCCATTCTTTCTTTTAAAGAGGTAAGATCAAGGATGTTATCTGCCCACCACACATATAGTGTGGTCTACAGAGCCTACATCAGTACCTCATGTCCAAAAATAACATTGTTGATATCCAATATTTTTAGAACTGAATGATTGGGATTCCTATTTCTGGGAACAGACAAATGTTAACTACAGACCTGGTATTTCGTGGATAACTTCCATTCATATTTATGAAGCTTCCTGTTTCTTTAAATGGGGCTCTGTTGCCTCTGCTAAATTCTCACTATCGTCCCCCGATTACCTGATTTGCAAGGCCTTCAGTTTGGTCTGCATTGATCAGTTATGTCAATGAAGTTGCCTATCACTAATATATGGATTTTTTTGTTGTTTTTACTTTTTCCCTGTTGCTTCAAGTGTCGCAGGATTATTGGTCATTAGCCAATTCATTTGTTGTATTGTTACTGCTGTCACTGGAAGAGCTGACTGCTGTAATCAGCAGGACAGTTTATTCCTGGAATTTGCTGACACTGATGTCAGCAGGGGAGGAGACCAAAGCCATCTATATCTACTGCTGGCCTTCTGCTTTGATTCCCTAGTCTACTATTGGTCTGTTCATTCATTAAATGGTTGTTAAGCACGTGCCATCTGCTTGGTCCAAGGGATAGATAATAAATCAGACCCATCCCTGTCTTAATGAGTCTGTCAGTCCAGAAAGAGATACAGACAACAAATGATGAGCACATTGAGCCTAAAAGAGAGGACAGCAGGAATCTAACAGAAAACATAACCTCTTCAGTGTTCAGTCGTTATCTTATAAGCAGCTACTTTGAGACATGTTTTATTAGATGCAAGGATTCTGACAGAGAAGATTAAGTTCCCGAACTTGTGGAACTTACACTCTATTAGGAAACAACAAATAAGCATTGTATAAAGAGCTAGGAGGAAGATAAGACAGAAGGTTAAAAGAAATGGTGAGTGGTGTAATAGACAGTCACCCCAGATGTATATTGAACTCTTCCTTCATAAATGGCTATAGGGAGGACCAAAAAAACTGGAACCTTTGGACTTTGACTACTGCTACCCTTAGGGAGTTGGAATCCACATGTAGCCTCTGTCCCTTTAGCCAGTTATGTTTATGTTTCCAAATTCAGGACAGATACCATGTCTCATATATACCATGCTCTGAGAAAACCTTACCAACCAAAAAAAACACTGATTGCTTCCTCCTGTGTTCTGTGTTCCTATGAACCTGCAGTTATGATCTCACATTAGAAAAATGTAGCTATTTGATGATTTGCCTTCTTGAGCTAGCTAAGGCTTATTCAGCCCTTACTCCTTACCCTTCTCCAGCTCTTCCTAACCTTCCTTCACGATAAGAACTACCCTGAGGCATTTGTTAAGTGTCTGGATCACCCTTACTCTCTCTGCAGATTGACTGTGTGGTTCTGGGTTACATCTTTCCAATCTGTTGGCCCACCAGGCATTATCAGAAAAAATAATGGGACACATCTGTACAGAGTTCACCCAATAAATTTAGTTGACTATGTTAAAAACTTAGAGATGAGCAAAGCCTTCTCATGCAGGTTACTGATGCAATAAACACAGTAGTTTAAAACTCCCTGGCTCCTGATGTTGATGACATTTAGAAAAGGGTATCAGTGGGATAAATAAGCTGATAGTTGCTGCTGATAATGTTAATCACCCACTCTGGGTATACATTAAGCAATGTTTTCAACTAGGTGATTTTTTCTTACAGGGAATATTTGACGATGTATGAAGACATTGGTTATAAATACATAGAGAATAGAAGCCTGAGATGCTAGTAAACATCCCACAGGATCTGACATCTCCAAAGAAAGGCTATCTGTCCCACCAAATGTCTAATATTTGTCTTCCTGTGGTGGAGAGTCTTATCTGGAAGCTTTTAGCAATCCCGATACAGGGGTAACTCCTCATACCAATTACCTAAGAGCATCTGCAAAGAGAGAGCTGAGTATCAGCATTCTATAAATCTTCCCAGGAAGGTCAGTTTGTACCCAGGCCTGAGAAGCATCACAGCCATGTAGGATGCTAGGAAAGGATTTGGGTTCTAAAACTTGGAGTTAAGTTGAAGGTTTGCTACATGCTCCCTGGGAAATTAGGCAACTAGCCTCCAAGTGTCTGTTACCTCACCTGTAAAATAAGAATAACGCCAACATCTCAGATGGTTACACTAGAGATTAAAGGGATAATGCAAGTGCTGGTACTTTGTAGCTATAAAAATATAAGCTATCATTACTGCTCCCTGTTTGGGCAGGGATCCAGGTGGCAGAACTGGGTAGGTTACTTGTGCAACACCACAAATAAGTTCTAGCCTGTAAATTCGCCTTAGTATTTTTTATTTCCTAAAATATGTTGTGCTTATGCCAAAGGAGTGAGAAAACCTGCGTGCTTACATTCACCTTCAAATGTATGGAATAGTCTTCTCCCCTCTCTTCAAATTTGATCTGCTTAATGTCTTTACATTTATATAAAGTTTAATAAAGCAATTCCTGTGGTTTTTGACAAGAACATTCCTGGATGGTCAGTCCACTGATGAGTAATCTAACGGCAGTGTACACTTAGAATAAAGCCACGCACGGGTGGTTCTGTGTAGCTAAAGTTGAGATTAACAGTAGGAGAGGCTGGAGCCGATGAGATGGCTCCGAGAGTAAGGGTAAGTGCCACCAAGCCTGATAACTTAAATTCAGTCCTACATGGTGGGAGGAAAGAAGTGAATCCTTCAGTTTATCCTTAGTATGTACTTGTGCCCTTCCCAAAGAAATAAAAAAAATAAAAAAGTTAAAACTGTAAAAATAGAAGAGGCATCACATGGTGAAGATTGAAGATAACAACATTGCATGGAGTGTGGGTTCAGATTTACAGGTTGAGACTGAGCATCATATAACACCATCTTACTATAGAGTATGGTCCATGAAACTGCAGTGTCTGTATCAGCCAGAGTGCTGTTACAAATGCAGAATCTCAGGATCTATCAGACACTCAGAATTAGGATTTTTATAATTTAATAAGTCCCACAGTGAATCGTAGGCAGGTTAAGTTTACAAAGCATTGTAATAGCAAATCCCACATGGAAAATTAGACAGTTCTCCTAAACATCAAACATGAACTAGTCTTCCAAATCCATACTGCCTTAATTCCTTGCATTTCTCAAATGGAGTCAGATGGCTGCCAAATGCATAACAGGTTGTGAATTAGTAAATTCTACAATCCTTGGGCACCTCTGTGCTTTGGGCAGTCATTCTAGATTGTTAGGTAAAGATCTGAAGGATTTCCATCAGAGGTACAGACAAAAGATAATCATTCTCTTGTGTTTGTAGGTTTTTTTCCCATTCAATAATCATTTGGGACACATTATTTCTCTGATTTTATTACCAAAACAAAATAAAACAAAAACAAAAAAAATGTTTGACAATAAACAGGTTAATTCATGAGCTGAAAAACTGGTTTGTTTTGTGCTGAGAGAACTTATCCTTCTTGTTGAGAGAGACAGTTAATCAGTGTCTACAAACCACTGATTGATGTGACTTAACTTCAAAAGATGCATGGTTTATTTCTCAATGAGAGTGAAGCGCCTACTCCCTGAGAAGCAGGCCCGGGGAGGGCTGGCATGAAGCTCTATGAAGGCCATCTTCTTTCATCTTTTCTTCTACCGGCTTGGTTCTTTCCATGTGAAATGTCTATAGCCCTAGGTCTATAGCTTCTGACTTCAGATTCTTGGAATCCTTTCAAGGACATGTCCTACACAAATACTAGAACCTGTAAAAACAAACATTCTTCATGCACTTAAGAAAGATGGTAAGAAAAGACTATTCAATGTGGGACTGCTGTCATAGTTGAAGATAGTACTGTAATGGTCTTGCAGTAAAGAAAGGGTATTGGTCTCAACAAAGACAAATGAGATTTATGTCCAAGGGACAGCCTGGGGGACACTGAATAGAAAATTACCAAGAAGGTACATCTCAGGTAAGCATGCTAAATTGAACTAACAGGATTTTTGATGATGGGAAGCCAGAGTAAGCAGACCTGGGGGGTGGGTAACAGTGGAGAACTATCAAGGGTGGTCAGGTGTAGAGGGAGATTCTAGTTTAACAGGCCAGCATTCTTGTTAAAATTAGAGTATGCAGATGTGAACATAAGAATCCAAAGGTAACGTCCTAGTCCAGTGGAGCTGAGACGTTTAGGCAGAGACAGGATACAGGGCTACACAGAAAAACCCTGTCAATAAATAAATAAACAAACAAAAAACAATACGCTGGGGAGGAGGTGGACAAAAGCAAACATGTTCACTGCTGATGGACTTTGCACATAGTTACTGGACACAGTAACTATGAAATCAGTATGGAGGTTCTTTAGAAACCAAAAATATGCCTACCAGATGAGCCAGTTCTCCTCTCCTGGACACAACCTTGAAAAACTTCAAGGCAATGTATAACACCGATTCTTGCACATGAATGCTTACTGAAGTTCTATTCATAGTTCAGCTACAGAACCAAGCTAGGAGTGGATCAATAGAGGACTGGATAAAAAAAAAATGAATTCAAGGCTATTCCCACTTACTCTGTTATCAGGTTCAATATATCTGGACTTACATTGAAGTTTTTGATCCATCTGGAGTTTTGTTCAGGGTGGTAAGTTTGCATTCTTCAACACAAAATAAACTCAATGGCATCTTTGGAGATTCTTTGTCTCATGGTTTATCAGGGAATTTTTTTTTAACCTTACAGGTCCTTTGTGCATGCATTATGGATTTTGGTTTTCTGTTTTTAAGGGATTCCTATGTTTACAAATGTGTATTTCTAGGTCTATATGCTTTTTCTTTGGCTTATTTTCTTTTGTTTGTTTTGCCCTATTCTGTTTTCTATTTGTTTGATTTGTTTTTGTTTTCTATTACTTTATTTTATTATTACTCTTAGACGGCTGGTTGTTTACTTTGAGGGACAGAAAGGGTGTGAATTTGGATGAGAAGATCTCAGAAGTGTTGGGCAAGGGGAAATCATAATCAGAATATACTGTATCAAATATATTGTTTTCAAAAAATAAAATAAACAAAACTAAAAGAAAGAAAATGTGGTAAATATAAACAACGGGAATTTTTTTCATCCATGAAGGCCAAAGTTTATGTTCCTCTGAAGGAAAACAGAGGCCACTGGAGATAATCCGTTTAAGTGAATTGAGTCAATTTCAGAAACCCACACATTGTATGTTTCCTCTCATTTTTGAGTCCTGAATTTTACATAGATGCATAACAACATATCTGTACATATCATATGTAGGAAAGTAGGAAGGTAACATTCTTGGAGCACATGACAGACTAACCTAAGCAGGAGTGGCTGGGCACAGGAATGGGAAAAGGTCAGGAGCATTGCAGGCATATACTCAAGCACATTACTTGCTTGCATGAAAAGTCCTTGTGTGACCAACTACTGTATATCCTTTTTTTATATTTCTTTTTTTATTTTTTATTTTTGTTTATTTTATGTTTTTATTTTTTTGTAATTTTTTTTTAGTTCAAATTAGGAACAAGCTTGCTTCACATGTCAATCCCTTCTCCCTCCCCTCCCCCAACCCTCCCCCCCCGCAACTCTCCACCTGCCCCCCACTCCATCTGCCCTCCACTCCCCAGCCAGGGTAGGGCCCTCGAAGGGGCTCCTCAAAGTCCACTACATCATCCTGGGCCGGGTGTAGGCCCTCCCCCACGTGTCCAGGCCTAGAGTGCATCCCTTCACGTGGGATGGGCTCTTAAAGCTACTTTTTGGAAACTGCACTATAGGGAATGGAGGAAACCCCGACTGAGTGAAATCTTGAGCGAATATGTGTTTTGACATGGGCATGGCCATGTGAAGGAAAACAAAGTCCTCAGACCCATGGAACAATTGACAAAGCCAATACCCATATGGCCTAGTCTCAAGAGAATGGCAAAACTTTGCTCAGGAGTCCAGGCCAGGTATGAGTGAGTATGAACATGAATGATTGATCACTGCCTGCAAGGATTGCCAACTACAGCTTCCTCTTTCTGGTTGTTCACCTCCAGAGGCCTCTTACAGAGACTAGCTCACTCCCAACCCTCCACCTCCATGTTGGACCTCATCAACTCACTGGGGTTCCAGGCTGTGATGGTATTGGTAGCAGTAGAGGTTAGAGAATCCGCCTGGTCAGAGAGCTTCACTGCAAGCGAGTCTCAGTGTCTGGTCCTTTCTTCATTTCCTCACCACCCAGCTAAGGTTCTGGGATCCAAGGTGTACAGGACACCACACCTCACTGGTGGAAAGGAATTCCAGAGATGCTCGTGTTGAAGAGGAGCCTCCTGTGTAGTAATTTAGCATCATTTTTAACATAGAACTTAAGCTGAGGGGACAAGGGATGTGATTTTGCATCTCATTGGTGACACGGGTTTAAGTTAGTGCCAGTGCATTGAAGTGGAATTTCTAAGAGGAATGCCTCAGGCATCTAAGCTGCTGCCATTTGCTTTTGGATATCTGCTGTGGTCTAGGTCAACAAATGTTTTTTACAGAGTCAAAGAGCAAACATTTCAGGCACTGCAGACAGCACAGTCACTTACAAGTATAAAACTCAGTGCTGTGGACATAAGCAGCCTTGTAAATAAATATAAGTGGATATGTTTGTAATTCTAGGAATGGTAATGTTTGAAAAATCAGAGACCTTAAATCAAAAAAAATTTCTTACATTGGAGGAAATTTGCTAGATATTTTCAAGAGCCTGGATTGATCCCTGGCACTAGAATATGCACAAACCCACTAAAGAAAGAAAAGAGAGCCAGGCATTGGTGGCACACGCCTTTAATCCCAGCACTCGGGAGGCAGAGGATAGGCTCCAAAGCTACACAAAGAAACCCTGTCTCAAAAAAAAAAAAAAATGAAAGAAAAGAGAAAAAAAAAGAAATAAGTTCTTAAATTTACATTCAACTTCTGAAAACATCATTGCTTAACTATTTTTAGGCACTCGAAGATTAAGAATCATAAAATTGTATTTTAATGTTCCCTAATTTAATTTATTAATTTTTTATTCTTTTATTCTTTTTTATGAAGCAGGATTTTTCTATGTAGTCCAGACTATCATGGAGCTATGTAGCCCAGGCTGGCCTCAAACTCACAATTCTCCTGCCTGCCTCAGCCTCCTAACTGATGGAATTACAGGAATGTGCTGCCATAACTTGCTTAAGCATTTAATTATATTTTATTTAAAACTTGGCTTTGCGGTTTTATAAAGTTTTTCATGTTAGAAAGTTCCATCCATGTACATAATCTATCCTCCATTCCCTCCACTCCAGCTTCTCCCCGTCCTTACCACTACTTTTCCCTCCTAAGTCATGTGCTTTCTTCTTTTATAAACACACTGCAATTTTATTTCATTTTAAGTATCAGTTTCCATATTCTTCAGGATAGACTCAGTAATACTGCAGTTAAAACTTGCCCACATTTCAGAGACAACACAATCAGCTCCCTGGCGACAACTCTCTGAGGCACAGTGACTCAAGGGTCCACTTTATAGCTTTGGCTTGTGAATTATTGGTCTATAGGTCTCTGGGAAGGGAAGAGAGATGATTGCCACTTTCTAGGCTGTGGCCTAGAAAGTATGTGTATGAGTTCTCTTTATAGCCAAGTAACTAGCAACTCACATAAGCCAAACTTAACTATCTGGTAAGATACAGAGAGCCACCTTCCCATGTAATCAAATGGCACTTACAGAATGCCCAGTATCTCCTCACCCATCCTTTTAGTATGATAAAGGGTCATAAAAAGCTTAATTGTGGTGCTTGACTGAGGCTAAGGATTGATGCAGGGTAAATAAAATATTCACTATAACTTTAGTAGTACATGAAGACATAAGATAAACATATTAAAGAGGAAGGACTATTACCCAGTTTTCCGTCAGTTTAGATAGCTATGTCAGAAATCACATTAGGAGGTGGGGGGAGGGACATGCTTTTAATCCTAGCACTCAAGAGGCAGGAGGATCCCTGAGTTCAAGGCCAGCCTGGTCTACAAGTGAGTTCCAGGATGGCTAAGACTACACTGAGAAACTATCTCAAAATTAAAAAAAAAATATATAAGAAATTCTATTGGTTGAGAATTGTGTGTTGTAGAATGAGAGTTCACTTCCCACACCATGTACTCCATGACCAACCACAAATGACACATGGCAGGTAGTGAAATTTATTCAAATCAAATCAATATAAGAATTTAGGGGTCAGTTTAGTTAGGCACCAATAAGAGAATAAATACCCTTTGTTCCTAACCTACCCTTTGTTCCCAGATATTTTTTTAGTGTTGATCCGCAGTTTTGTTAAACCATCTGAGATTCTCACACTTGAGCCATCATCACCAACCTCCAGTGCAGTGCTGTTGTTTTAGATGAGAGCCCTGCCTATTATCTCCAGAACCTCTAACATCTTCAGTCACACTCCTACTCAAGATGACTTTGAGCACCACATCTTTGTCAGTGGGGCTGGGGCTGTTTTACTTCCCTCTTATGAACTGTGTGAGCTTGTCTGCCTGCTCTGGCTGACTCCAGAGGTAGCAGAATGTTACCATAATCCAGCTCCTCCCTGATCGGAGCCTTCTCACTCTGTACATTTCCTTTGGGTTTTCTGCCAGTTTCACGGCTATATTCAGCATCTTTGGCTGCAGTTCCCACCAAGGAGACATGGATTTCTGAGTTTGGAGTTGAGAATCAGAATCTCCGAAGGCAAGGGCAGTGGGCGTAAGGCATTTATAGCAAGGAAAGGCAAATTTATTATAGCCGTGCAACGTGATATTTTACAAAAACAATTGCTTTTGTAATTTCAGCTCCTACTAGTAAAATTCTCCCATGTTAGCAGTTGGGAAGGCACAAATGTTGCTGTCATCGGAGTTAAGGAAGAATCCACTTCTGAATCAGCAAGTGAATGTATCTAAAGTATGCTGTTTATTTGCTTGCTTGCTTGCTTTTAATTGGGGGGGGGGAATCTGAGAAGAGCTCCTCCACTGAGCAGGAAAATAGAAAAGTGTGAGGTGAGGGTGTAAGGGGAGTGGATCCTGCAGAGCCAGTGAGAGGATAATGCCAGGCAACTGAAAATACCCCAGGAAGTCTTTCTGATATAAAAGAGGGTCTGAGACATACCAAGTCTAAGGGGGATGGCAGTGCAGAATATTTTATTTGCATGTTAGCGGAAGGCTGATAATGTTGGAATCACTGGAATTGCATTTATGTTTGGAGAGATAACATGTGATCTGCTGCAGAGCCAAGATAACAATCCCATCTGGGCCTTACACTCTTCTATAAAGTCAGAGGGTGGATGAAAGCCTAGTTCATTAAAAATTGCTTTCATCTTCATAGACTGTCCTCTATAATAGGTGGAAGGTAAAATATCCCCCACCCGGTGCATGTGTTTGAATCCTTGGTCTCTGGCCTGTCATACTATTTAAGGAGGTTATCAAACCTTTGAAACATGGCAGGAATAAGCCACTGGGGCTTTGGGGGAGTGACTTCCAGCCACTGCTCCCAGTCCTGCTCTCTCATTCCTAATCCACCTGTGATGTGAACCAGACCCACTGCAAGCTGCTACTGTCATGCCTTGCCTGCCACTATGGACTGGGGTCCTCTGAATTTACAAGCTACAATATTCTTCCTCCCTTTATCTGCCTCTGTCAGGCATTTTGCCACAGAAATGAGAATCAATTAGCTAATAATAGGTGGATGAACATTCACCGACACTGATTCTCACAACTTTGTGGCTAACTTCTACAGGCATGGGGAGGGGACAGAATATAGGCTTTTCTATCTGTAAAAAAAAAATAATTACCATTTCTTTGTTAAGACAAGATATCATTGTAAATAATACCCCCAAGTAGATCATTTTCAGACACTAGCCAGGAAAAATAAGTTCCTCAGGACAACTATAGCCCAACACTTGCTTTTATACATGAAATTCTACTAAAACGAAACCACACCGCTTCATTTGCACCATGATCTGTTTTTATATTGCAATGACATCCTATCTGAAATATTTACAGGTTAGAATCTTATGGGGAATCTTATTGGTTAGTCAATACTTGTATTAGAATAGCTGCACAGTGTCACTGGATAAAGAAATATCCGGCCACTGAAATTTAAAGGACTAAACTATAAGAGAATCCCACAGCCTGTTCCTGGAGACACATACCCAGCACAAGGAGATCCCAGGTAGGTTTCTCAGAGGACAGTAAGGGAGAGGAAGATATTTAATATAATTCATAAAGATATGTTAAAAGTGTTTGCATGAATTTTTTTCATCTTTTCTTTTCTTGGTGTTTATAAACTATTGCTGACCCTCAGGATGGCAAATTTGGAAAAGTCTAAGTTTTCAAAATATCCTTTATGATGTTTCCCTCAAATCATTGGTTAAAAATTCATTATCCCTTTTCTAAGAAACAAAGAATATTGCCCCACAGATACTCTTAGTGAGTCAAAGTTAATCAGAAGAGTGTATAAATGAGTTGCAAGAAAAGTAATATAGGAAAATCCAGAGTTACAATTAAAATATTAATGTTCACTGTATTTTCACTGAGGAATTTCTGTTACTGTTTATACTTAATTTATAAATAATAATTTGACAAATGGAAAGACTTGAAGATAATTGGCAGTTGCAACAGCTTCAGAGTATAGTTATTTTCCATTGTAAAAAAAAATGTACTGCTGGGCATTGGTGGCGCACGCCTTTAATTCCAGCACTCAGAAGGCAGAGGCAGGACGATCTCTGTAAATTCGAGGCCAGCCTGGTCTCCAGAGCGAGTGCCAGGATAGGCTCCAAAGCTACACAGAGAAACCCTGTCTCGAAAAACCAAAATAATAATAAAAAAATGTACCATTGCAATGAAACAGCTGATATTAGTTTGTAGCTGTTAAACAGTTTCTGGTGTCTTAGAGCCTTTGCTATGTAGAGATCCCTGACTCTGTTTTAGAGACTTTGAGTTGCTGTGTATAGATCCCTTACTCTGACTGACTCCTCCAGACTTGCTCTCTTCTCATAGTGTCTCATGTTCTATTTCAGTACAAATTTCTTTCCAGGTATATGTGGAGATCTTAAATCTCAAAATCCATAGGAAGAAAGTGAGTTAATCCAATCTTTGTTGACTATCTTCTTAGGTTAAGATGCAGCAGTAAGATACAGAGAGACACACTCCCTCAAAAGACGCCTGCATTTGCTGATGGACTCAGCCCAGGGGACATGAATGGAGAAGTTATGGGTGACTTGCTACTTCAGTAGTGTGTGGCTAGAGGTGGCTCTGAGCAGTGCTTGTTAAAATGTTTAACCAATTAATGAATGCTGCAGTTTAAGCAACACAAGAGTTAATTCTTTGATTTGAAGCATCCAATGTTCACAGTTTGAAAACTGATATGTTTAGATTTTTTTGACATATGTATTTTTCATTTGGAAATTTTCACATGAACATTAATTTTCTTCCTTCTTTTTTTAAAAAAATGGGTGTTCGGACATGACCAGGTTTGCATTTCTCCACACAACATGTTGAGGGATTATTTTTTGCTTGTTTTGTTTTTTTCTTTTATTAAACAGAACCTCTGCATCTGCCTTGCCCACAACCTTGCTATTCCCCAATTCCTTAACCCTGACTGTTGTTATTCATATATCCCATGTGCCTGGACCTTGTAATCACTGACTTAATAATTCTCACCTAGACTCAAGCGGATAATTATACTTTTTTGTCTTGATCATGTTTATTTTTTTCTTTCCATTTTCATTTAATTTAGACAGGAGATTATTTTACATGTCAATCCCAATTCCCTCTGCCTCCCCTCCTCCCCTACCACCCACCCTGCAACGAACCCTACATATCCCATACTCTTTCTGCTCCCCAGGGAGGATGAGGCCTTCCATATGGGGTCTTCAGAGTCTGTCATATCCTTTGGGATAGGGCCTTGGCCCACACCCTTGTGTCTAGACTCAGGGAGTATCCCTCTATGTGGAATGGGCTCCCAAAGTTCATTCCTATGCTAGATATAAGTACTGATCTACTACAAAAGGCCCCATAGATTTCCAAGGTCTCCTCACTGACACCCACGTTCCTGGGGTCTGGATCAGTCCTATGCTCATTTCCCAGCTATCAGTGGGATAATTATATTTTTAAGGGAAAAAAAAAGCTCAACAAATTCAATCCAGCTTATTTGTGTCACAGGAAACATTTTAAGACAGTGTTTCATCTGTGTATAATTTCTGAGATGCCTGACGATGTGGAACGTGGCATCCTGGAGCAGAAAGTGGTCAAGGGCTTTGGGGCAGACAGTCATTTTCAGCCCTGTAGCTCACATGGGTTCAGTTTAGGTTGTTGAGCATAGATATTGGGAAGTAAAACTGAAATTTCATTCCTTTCTAATTCTAGCATTTCTATAGCAATTGTCACCATGGTATCTTAATGTGTTCTGACAGGGGAAATCTCACTTTAAAAAAAAAAATGTGGAAATGAAGGAGAAAGACACTCTACACTTCAACCTGGGAACCATTTCCTTAATGAAGAGCTCAAAATTGTGCATAGGACAGAAGGGCCAATGTCACCTGTCTCAACTCAGGGATGTAGAATTGCGTAAGAATGAGACTGGCACTGTTTAGACAAAAGACGACTGAATGTCTGAGTTCTAAAGCAGGTCAAGCTATGCGTAGCTCTTAAGTATCCAGGCGCTCGCACATATTCATCTCATTTAATCCTTTCAACTGTAGTCTAAGTAGTCAACTCATTATTCCCATTTTGTACAGACAGAAACCAACTTGTCAAACACCAGGGATTTGCTTGAGAAATCTCCACAAAGGGAACAAGTCTTCCAATACAAAATTCCCTGCACTTTAAATGACCAGGGTTTTCAGTTTCCTAGGACTGACTTCTAGTGAGCTTCTCAGGTAGAAGAACCCATGTACACAGACAACCATGGGGATGGCCCCTGGAGCTACACAGTGTAGATGTTGATTTGAGCCTTGATTGAGGATGTAAGCATAGCAAGTGTACTGTTGGCATAAACGAGACCTGCTAGAAGCTCTGAGTATTTCGTAGTAGACTTGGCCTCACTCAAGCATAATTGAAAATCAAGTAAAGGAAATAACACAGAAATAATGATTTTGAATCTTCTCAGAGTGAGAGTGTCCTCCCAAATCTGTGTGTTGAAGTTCTGGCCCAGAATGTGTCATTGTTTGAGGAACGAGCCATTGAGATCTAACACTAGGGCTGGACTAGATCATGAAGGTAGAGACTCATGAGTTTAGTGACTACACAAGAAATTCTCCCTCCCTCTCCTCTTCTCCGTCCCTCCCCATATTTCTCACTCTTGTTTTACACACACACACACACACACACACACACACACACACACACACACACACACACACACTCTTCATTTAATTAAAATACGCCTGCCACAAAAATCACTTTGTCAGCTAGGCAGTGGTGGGGCACACCTTTAATCCCAGCACTTGGGAGGCAGAGGCAGGTGGATCTCTGTGAGTTCGAGACCAGCCTGGTCTACAAGAGCTAGTTCCAGGACAGCCTCCAAAGCCACAGAGAAACCCTGTCTCAAAAAAAAAAAAAAAAAAAAAAAAAAAAAAGAAAAGAAAAAAAAAAAGAAAAAGAAAAAATCACTTTGTCTTTCTGATTTAAATGAACCCTCTAGAGTTTCACTATTTAGACATTCCTAAGTTCATATTGAGTTTTTAATATTTAATTGAGTATCATGTAGTATTTGGTTTCAAATTAAAATTTTGTACCAATAGACTTGTTAGAGCTGTTATATATCTGTACAACAATTTTTATTAAATTTTATTTAAAAAATCTCTTTCCAAAACAGCAAGTATATTAGAGAGAATATTAATTCTTCAAAAGGTATAGGAAGAATCTGAAATAGAAATAAGTGTTGAAACTATCAGAAGAGGGCTAAGGTAAATTACTCTAAAAATACACCACAGCAGGACACACGCTTGTGTTGTTTTGTTTCCTCTTGGGATGCCTTACTTGGCCCACCAAATGTAGAGTTTGATTGTCATCTTGAAATAGGCAAGCTTAATATATATTTGAAAAATCATGGCATTTAAAAAAATTAAAATATTTGTAATAATTCAAAAAGCATGTTTTCAGGTTGGGGCTCTATCTTAACCTGTCAATCGCTCTCTGGAATCAAGAGGGTCCTAGTTCATTCCTAATGCATGTAAAAAGTCAGGCTTGATGCTGACTGGGGAGGTGGTAGCAGGAGGCCCTCTGGGGTTTACTGGCCAGTCAGGCTAGCCTGATCAGTAAACCCTAGGTCTCTGGCACAGACCCTAAGGTGGGGATGGAAAGAACTTCCCACACACACACCTGACACACATGAACACACAAATTATTTCCATTTGGCTAAGCTCTTAGTCATATTGAGCATTTATTCCAACTAAGAACTTTAGTAACAGGTCACAACATACCTGGAAGCACTTGATATGATGTCACAATACAGATTGTAGATATTTTAAAATATCAGTATAGTTATTGGAGAGCTTTCAAGGTACCCTTATATTCATGAAAACGTAAAAAGGTCACAAATTATGAACCTTGACATTATCATTACATCTTCTTATTTACTGTTCTAGTAATCAAACTTCTCGATAACTACATTATAATTGTGCTTTCTGTGGGAAGAATTTTGATCACTAAACTTAAATATTTCTAGCTTTTTAAAAATCCTTTTGAATTTGTATGTGGTGTTGAAGATCAAACCAACTGTTGGAGCAGTGTTCCACTCCTAACCTGTCATGATAGCTAACAAATAAAGCTTGTCTGGAGATCAGAGTTCGGGCCTAGCCACTAGTTAACCATAGAGACCAGGCAGTGGGGGCATACACCTTTAATCCCAGCACTTGCTATCTCATGCCTTTGATCCCAGTACTTTGGAGGCACATGACTTTAATCCCAGCACTATGGAGGAGGAAACAGGAAGTGATATGGCTGGGAGGAGAGAGGAATATGAGGTGGGTGGAGACAGGTGCTAGCCCCCTTTTTGGTCTGAGCATTTCATAGAGTTAAGAACCCTAGTGACTGGCTGCTCGATTTCTCTAATCTTTCAGCTTTCACTCCCTACTATCTGACTCTGGGTTTTTATTATTAGGACAAATTAGAACTTGTGCTATATTAACTTATCCTATGTATTTCATTTTGTGAATTTAGTTCCCTTTTTGAGAGAGCCCCTAACTATTATCACACTGCCACAGGGGCCTATGACACAAAAGAAGGAAGTAGTAATATCCACTTCACTTTCATATACATTCGTGCATCCATCTGCCTAAGTACTGGACCCATCCAACAAGTTGGAATAAAGTTTTATAGTTGACTTGGATGCTGGTTTAGTATCAGATACTGCAAACCCACCAATCCTCATTTAACCTCGAATTATAGAAAATCTGTTAGAGACTCAAAGTATGTTTTAGAATCTGCATGTTTGAGAATCCTCTATCATTGGAGCATATTCATTTACCCTTAGCTTCTTTAGTTCTGAATACCAGTTTTTAAACCCATGCAGACAGGTTACTTCCTGAAAACAAGAGAAACACCACTACACTTTAAAAACTGTCAACAGAGCTTTTACGTGGTGGCAATATGTTTTACAATTACAGACTAACCTTTATTGCCAGCTTGGCATTCTGTATCTGACTACAGATGGGGTCATAAATCAGTACCTGGATTCTATTTGTCAAGGGACATTAGGGAGTCTAAGCTAGGCTTATGCCACTCCCAGAAGTAAATCCAAAAACAAGAGGCTAAATGCAATTCAATTAGGCAAGAGAACTGGGATATTTTTGTTACAAATACTTTCTTTGAAAGTAGGCACATGTGGTTCTCATTTCTAATTATGACATAGTAAATTGTGTTGAGCCAACCCTTTTATTAAAACAACAATAAAGTAGGGCCATGTTTACAAAATGACTCTCAGTAAATATGAATTCAAGTGAGGCTTCAGACACTGTGAGTCTTGAGGAGATGGTTTGGGGAAATGAGAATATGCCTTACTGGACTAAGGAGGCAGTCTTGGGCTTGGGACCTTGCCTAAGTGCTCTGGACTTGAACTTTAGACTAGAAGAAACTTCAGAGAAGAGAATCCAAATATTAAAATCTAGGATTTTAAGCCAAAAAACTACAGGATCTGAAGGCTTAGGAACTAAAGAGGGGTGTGGGGGGGTCATAAACAGGTGTGGTAGTTTGAATGTAATTGGCCCCCATAATCCCATAGGAAGTGGTGCTATTAGGAGGAGTGGCTTTGTTGGATTGAGTATGACCTTGTTGGAGGAAGTGTGTCACTGTGGGGGCGGGCTTTGAGGTTTCCTATGCTTAGGATACTGCCAAGTGTGTCAGTTGGCTTCCTGTTGCCTGCAAGATGTAGGACTCTCATGCACCATGTCTACCTGCATGACATCATGCTCCCCACCATGTTGATAATGGGCTGAATCTCTGAAACTGTAAGAAAGTTACCCAAATTGAATGCTTTCCTTATAAGAGTTGCCGTGTTCATGGTGTGTCCTCACAACAGTAAAAATCTTAACTAAGACAACAGGACACAATATATATATATATGAAAGAAATGGATAAATTACCTTCCATTAAGATCAAGTTTTGCCCTAATTTACATACTTATTAAAAATAGCTTCCTTCTAGCTGTCTGATTGTTTTACAACTCATGTTTGAATCTCTAGTTCTATTTCTGTCTTAAAAATTCTATTGAATTCTGTAGTCAAGCAGAACAATGCAGTCGGGTTTATATGTGACATGCTGCTCAAACTTAGGGATCTGGATCCAGTGTAGTTAGATCCTTCCCTGCCAACTGGGTTCTAAAAATCTGGTAGTGGAGTTCCCTGCCACAGTGTATGGTTGTAGATGGATGAGCCAAATAGAAAGGTATCAAGCAAGGCCACATTGTAATGGCACCACGTGGACTGAATGGCCAGGAGGAGGGTGAGGTTGAAAGCTAACCCAGGGAGACAACACAGAAGAGATACTGAAGAGAAAGTACAGTAGTGGAATAATTTATATTCCAACTGAATTGATCCTTTAGAAGACATTAATGCTGAAACTGATAAATAATAAATACTAGGTGATGATGACATCATGATAAAAGGGAATTAGTCATAGCTGGTATGAGGATAACTCTGATTTTCATAAGCAAATACATGTATTGTATTGTTAAAATAGAACATTTTCAGCAGGGAAGTGTTGACTCCCAGGTGTAAGTTTATTATCCTGCAAATGAATTCATCTTCCCCAGAATCTAGAGATACTAATCAGGTTTTTCCTTTCAATTCTTGAATCACAAATATAATTAAGCCTTCAGATGTATCTATGTCATTTTTCATAAATATTATGAATTAAATTCATTGGTTATTCAACTTCTGTACAAATATTTATGTTATTTCCTCTCAAATAATGTCATCACATTTCCAAGTGCTTTAAAATGAGCCCAGCTAATATGAGGATTTAACTAGGGTTTTTGTTTGTTTGTTTGTTTGTTTGTTTGTTTGTATATTGAAGGATAAAAGTAACTATTGCCATAAATTGAGATTTCACATTGATTGGGGCAATGTGAAATGAAATGTGTGTCTCAAAAAAACCTAACATATTAGAAATTCCATTAACTACAAATACACAAATTGTGCTATTCTAAACAGTAAAAATGCCTTGGTTTACTTCATAATTTTATGTAGAATAATGTATCTGTAGCCTAAGCAAATCCTAATTGAGTCAAGCATAAGCACTTTCTGCATAATCGTTACTATTGCAAAGCATCATCCTAAGTTTCCTTTAAATGTGTTGAACTCTGCAATTGCTTTTGTAGTGAATAGCACATGCCCAGAATTAAAGGGACATTTTAAGGTTTGATTTTATAACAGGTTCTGTGCTTATAATCAAAGAGATGAGGGGCCGGATCTCACAACCTATTTATATGGTTTTAAAACTTTCTAAGAAAAATACAGTTCTGCTATAATTAATGCCTAATGGTATAAACACTTCTGCCTTCATGGTTGCCTAGTAACTACATACTGCAAGCTTGTGGGGTGACTAAAGAGCCTGAACAAGTGGGAAAACTCAGATCCATTTCCAATTCAGATGGTTGAGGGGCAGCTATGGGCCAGATTCTTTTGTTAAAATAGTTTTTCTACAATGGCTGTGCACTGAAACATACTTGTACACCACAACTTGCCCTTGTAAGCAATTTCTGTAGGTAGAAGTGTAAACCAGCAAATAATGATGGAAAAGAATTCAATAGAATGGGACCAACTCTATCTGGGTTTTCTGAACTAGTCCCGGTGTCTATTAGAGGGACTGGATCAGGGTTTGATTTTCTTATCATTCCTTTATAGCTATACTTCTGTAAAATCTAGTATCTGAGCTGGATATGAAGCTTATACCTGTAATCTCAGCCCTTGGAAGACTGAGGGAGGAGGGCTAGGAATTCAAAACCAGCCTTAGCTGGAGGCCAGTTTAAATAACACAGTCAGACCCCATCTGAAAAGAAAAACAAAGAAACAGAAAAACAAGCAACTATCCCCCCCAAACCCTGGTATTTGGATACCAGTTTGGCAATTGAATGATCCCTAGATATAGATCCTAGTTAAAGATGGCATGATGGCTAATCTTCATTGTCAGCATAACTTCATCTGAAATCAGCTACAACCCTAGCAGCTGGGCATGCCTATAAGAAATTCTTTCTTTCCTTCCTTCCTTCCTTCCTTCCTTCCTTCCTTCCTTCCTTCCTTCCTTCCTCCTACCTTCCTTCCTTCCTTCTTCTTTTTTCTTCCTTCCTTCCTTCCTTCTTCTTTCTTTTTTTCTTCCTTCCTTTCTTTCTTTCTTTTTTTTTTTTTTTGATACAGGTTTTCTATCTGTAAGAGCTTTGGCTGTCCAGGAACTTGTTTTGTAGACAAGGCTAGCCTCGAAATCACAAAGATCCTCCTGCCTCTTCAACCTGAGTGCTGGGATTAAAGCTGTGCTCCACCACACCCAGTGAGCGACTTTCTTGCTTCAATCATTTGAGATAGGAAGACTCACCCTAAACCTAGGCCACACATTCTGGTCGTAGCTCAGGTAAAAAGACTTGCAAGAAGGAAGCTTTTGCTTTTTGCCTGCTTGCCCTTACTCTTCCTGGCAAGTTCATCTAAGATCCTGTTTCTGAGATATTCCTTTCCCCACTTCTTAGGGGTTCCAATGTAGACTGAAGACTAGCAGCTCTCTTGGAATCCTCTGGAGTCTCAAAGTCAGGTTGGGATTATTGAGATATCCCATTCCATAGACTGAACAACTACCAGACCCTTTGCCTTACAGTCTAGAGAGAGTCATTGTTGGACTATCTGGACCACAACTCATAACAAACCACTTTAATAAATTCCGTGTGTGTGTGTGTGTGTGTGTGTGTGTGTGTGTGTGTGTGTGTGTGTGTGTGTGTGATTCATTCTGTTAGTTCTGATCCTTTAGGGAACCCTAACTAATACAGATTGTATTAAAAAGGTTAAGGGTGGTTACAATTTACATTTAGCTTCGACTTGCTTCCTATGTAGCAGATTTAATGTCCTAATTACATTTTGCTTTAGCTTAGGTAAAATTAGCTTGCATTCCCTTGGCATAGACCAACTACAGTTGGTAAGAAGGCTTTCCAAATCCATAGGTTGTTGACAAGAATGGCTAACTAGATTCAAATGAAATTTACTGAACAAAACCCACAAAGAGCCCCTAGCACATGCAGATAATGACAAGTTATCTATGAAGGAATGTAGTTAGGTCATACGAAAACCCATTTCTGGCAATGTCTTGATTTCAAAAGCATGTGTTAGATAGGGTGCTGGGAGCTCATCCTCATTCTTTCTTCCAGAATTCCTGAAGTCAAGATTTGGGGCGCCCTAGGTTGGTCACTTCATGCAGAAAGGAATAAGTGGGAGGGACTACCTAAATTGTATAACTATAGTCTTTGGGGACATAGTCAGAAATGATTTGTTACTCCGTAATTTTGTCATTTGGCAAAGCTAAGACATGATAGCATATGGTTTGCTCTCTGGGATTATCATATATGTTGTCATTTGACTGAAGTAAAGGATTCTCTTCCATGGCGCTGGTTTTAGGATACTCATATATTTCTTTATCTTTTCACATGGAAGGAAGCCTCCCCTTGTATCATGATGTTGGACTCTCCCGGTTCTTGGCTTTGTGGGTTGGAGGACGTGGCTGGTGAGGCCAAGGACAGGGTTTAATCAGAAAACCCACTTGGTTTCCCAACCACTGTCTCCATTCCTAGCCTCAACAACTCATTTCTCTGGCCTTAAAAAGAGACCTTTAAAGACTATCCCATAGCTCCACACAAACACCTCTCTCCCACAGTTTGGAAAACAATGAACCTCAGATTCTTTTGTCAAGAAGACGTCATTGTTATTATGTTCAAAGGAAAAATTAATGTAAATTGTTTTCTATCTGCAATATATCTCTCCTTCCATCTTAATGCTTTAGAGAACCTATGGGTTAAGAATCTGGTTCATTTCTAGTATAGGAATTTCCTCTTCCTCTTATACTTCTGGCTTCCTACTTCTACCCTGCCTTTTAGAAGTTTTCATTCTTACCCTGGAGTGTCCTTCATGGTTGTTATTTAGCTGTTTAATGAACTATTAAAAGACGTATGTTCTGGAGTCATCAAACTACTATCCTTTTGAATCTATTTGCTTTAACTGCAATAGAGACAGTCTTTGTGCAGAAAGAGTTAATTTACAATAGCAATGAAAGCTAATTCTCAGGACACAATTTAAACAAGTGTCCTCCAGTGGCAAGGCTGCTCCAGGCCAGGCCACTGGTGTGGGAGTTAACCCCTCCTTTGCTGCAAGCAGCCCTAGGATCCTCAGCCAATTCTCCGGGGTGGCAGTTTTAAGGCAGAAGCAAAGGTCTTGAATTCTCTTTCCCATGTCCTGGATTTTGGCAGCTAAAACATGCTGTACTATGGTTTTTATACCTGTATATTTTTCATTGACACATATACACATAAGTAAGAGGGCAAAAAAATCATTCAAGAATAACTGCTTTTCTGATATGAATCTGTTTGGGTTTTACTTAGAATTCTAGAAAGAAAACTATTCTTTTCCAATGGTGCAGTCACATTTTGAATGTTATTATAAAATACCTTAAAATAAATGAGACATTTAAAATTGAGCTGCATGTCTAAGCACTAAAACCTGCTTCCCAGAAATAAGGGATTTTAGACACCGCATTCCTAAGTCCTAAATGAAATATATTATTTCATCCTCGTGAGTCTCCCTAGAAGTGTGCCAGCTAATTTTTCAAGTAATAACTCAACATCAGTATTAAGAAAATTGATGGCCGAACGATGTGCAAAAATGAGTTTTGAAAAGAATAAGAAATATCATTGCTTCTAATTTTAATTATTTACTATCAGTTCAAAACCTTTTACTGTCAAATGCTTTTCTTTTATCTTACAAGAAATCTAGAGAGTCTCATATTAAGCAATTTCAGGAGAATATTCGATTAAATAAGAGAGTTGTGTGATGAACAGGAGTACAAACCGAGCCTGGCCACCTGAGTGAAGCCACAGAGAATAAACAAAGGAAGCCCTGAATCAGGATGACCTCCATCTGCTTCCTAAAATCTGACCCTTAACCTCAGAGTTTCAGGTGGAAGTTTCCTTGACCTCTCTTTTGAGAGCAAACTTTCTAGATTTTGCTGACCAATTCTTTCCAGTGTCTTTGTAGAAAAGGTTTTCTCTGATGTGTCATACTTGGATCCAGTTTGGAAAGCTGAGCAGTTAAGGTGTCAGAACTTCTCATTAGGAGCAGGTTGTTTTGTTTTGTTTTAAAGGCTTTGATCTGTGCACTTGGACTGAACATTCCAGTCATTCATCTTCCAGAATTTCAAGTGTGGGATTGGGTTGTCGGTTGATTTGACTGATTTGATGACATCACAGAGACAGTTTGAATGCCTCCATTTGATTTTGTGCTTTCAACACATCTTTAGGGACCTGGAACTTTAGGGACCTCCTTACCATATGGTCTCAGCAAGGTGATAAATTTTCAGATTCTGGGAGTTGGCAGGAAAAAGTAAGAATGGAATTAGAGGCAGGATGGGGGAAGTTAAGTGTCTTGGCCTAACTCATTCGTGCTAACTCCCCAACCATGCATTTCCAATCGACCATTTTGTCAAAGGTTTGTGTGTGTATATTTGGGTTTTCACCTGCACGGAGAAGTTGCTGTTCTCACAAAAGTATTAAGACATCACTGATACTTGGTGGTTTTTCTGGATGGACCCCTGGGGGGGGGGTCTCCACCTTCCTTAAAAAGAGAATCGAACAGAAAGGCACCTAGCTGAGGGGCTTAAAAACAGCAAGGCACAGACTTTCAGCGGAAAGTTGATCGTTTTAGAGGGTGAGCATCGAAGATGCGATTAAAAAAAAAAAGCTGGGTGTATATAAATCAAGAGGATAGAAGTGTTCAGAAGGCAAGAGTTGGGAAATATTAAGAGAGGCACCTCGATGGAGCTAGTCGAAGTGAGGGATGATGGTTCCTCGACCGTAGATCTTAGATTTAGCATCCAAGGGCCTGACATCCAGTTCGGTTTGTGTCCTGCTAAGTCAAGAGTTTGTCAGCCCATCGCCTCCGGAAAGGAAGCTTATTTTCTTTTGCATCCTGGGGTGTTTGTCTCCCCAACACCAGCTCAAAGCCACGCGGCTCGCTTGCTTGCTGGTTCTTGGTCCCTTGGGAGCGGCTGCTGCAGGCTAGCGGGTGGGCGGGGCGCCGGCGTCTGCAGCGCGCAGAGGGTTAAGCGGCAGGGGCGGTGCGCGCGGGAGGCGGGAGGGGGCGGCCGGGCTCCGGGGCTGAGAGCGCCGCGGCCGCAGCCAGCAGCGGGTTAAGCGCCGCCCGCCCGCCCGCCCGCGCCGAGAGCAGAGCCCCGCCGCTGCTCCGAGCTCGCATTCGGATCCGCTAGAGCAGGAAGATGGCGACGGACGGCGCGAGCTGCGAGCCCGACTTGTCCCGCGCCCCGGACGACCCGGCGGGGGCCACGGCGGAGGCCGCGGTAACCGAGTTCCCTGGGCTCCGGGAACGGTGTAGATGCGGGCTGGGGGTGGTGCCCCGGTCCCCGCCGGACACTCCCCGAGGGATGCCCGGTGCTTCCCTGGAGTGCCCCCTTACTTCCTCGGGGTTCCATTTCCTTCTCCGAGGTACACCTTCCCAGGGGTGTCCCCTTCCTTCTGGGGTGCCCCCTCCCTGGTGTGCCTCTTCTCCTGGATGCCCCTTCCTTCCCCCGGGGTGTGCCCTTCGGATGTCCCTTCCCTGGGGTGCCTGCCCCCAAGGCCAGAAGCGGATTCGAGTAGCGCGACGCTACCCCCGCCGCCCCCGAGGTGCTAGGAGCCCGTCGGTCCTTCTGGAAGCTCCCCGCATGCGTCCTTGGGGACCCCTTTGCCCACTGCTGGGGTGCTCACGGAGGATCTCAACCCCCATTGTTCAGCTCCGCCAGGCACCGAGCAAATGCTAGTCTCGGGGTGCCTGACACCTCTTGGGAGACCTGGGGAAGCAGCGAGGGAAAGGCGACCCGTCCGTCGCCAGGCAGGTGTGGAGATGCTCTTTGTGTGCGGGGGTTCGTGTGTCTCGGGGGGGGGGGGAGGACGCCCCGTGGGAGAGGCCCCGCGCCCAGCTGTGGGTGCTGCTGCAACTGAGCGCCAGCACTTTGGGTCCTAGCTGCCTGCTGCTCCATCAGTCATCGGTAGGGACCTTCTTCCCCAGGCGGAGTGGCACTGAGCTGGGGTTTCCGAACCTGGTGTCAACACATTGTTCCTTTCCCTAGCGTCCTCTCTTGCTTAGGCGCCTACCTGCTCCCTTTTTTGGTACTCTTGAGTTGTCTGCACGCACAGACGCTCCCCGGTGGTTCCCACTCCCTCTGTGCCCCGCTTGGGGGGTCTCAACCCACAAAGCCAGCTTGGAAAACGTTCGCAGGTCTGGGAAACAGCTTTTGCCAGAGCGGCAAAGATGTGCAAAGAAAGGCAGGTCTAGGAGCGCCTCCCAGTCTTGGCCAAATCCCGCAGCTCTCTCGGAAGATTCTGAGTGGGACCGAGGGAGCTGAGCAGCCTGGCATGGACGCCCAGGTCCGTATCTCCCATCTCCAGAGCCCAGACCCGGGCTGGGCAGGACCAGGTGTAAACAACCTGGGCAGTTTAATTCCCTCCCCTCTGGAGGGAGGGCTTGCTAGGAGGAGAAGGCAGGGGTGTGGAGGAAGGTACCTGGAGGCAAGAGCTGCGAGAGGAGAATAGGAGGGGTCAGGTACTAATTCCCATTGGTGAAAATAGAAGACTCTGGGCTAAAGTTTTGGGAAAAATAGCGGGTTTTTTTTTCTAATAAGAACTTTAAAGATATTTCAAATGAAACCTTTCCACTTGAGAAATACTTTCATTCTGAGAGTCGGGGACAACGAAGAAAATGGCTATCAAAGCAAAAGTCCCTCTGGGAAGCTGAAACTATTGAGTGTCCTGTTCTCCATGAGGGGGAAAGTGGAGGTGTGGGGGTCGCGCTCCTTCTCCCCCCAGGAGGGTGGATAGTTTGTTTAATCTACTTGGAATACACAGCTTTGTGCCCACAAGATATTTCGGCCACCAGGCAAACCAACACAAAGCATGCAGTTTATGATATGTAAGACTGTAAACAAAATTGCATCGTCAGGAATACTGCTGTGCCAACAAGGTCAGTGTTGCTGTCGGCTGTTTAAAATTGTCAGGAGCCCGATTCAAAGGCTGCTAAGTTGGCAGCTTGATTGTTCTGCTTTGGTTGAGGGAGAATAGCCAGGCAAAATCTCACCGACTGGGACCTCCTCCGTTATTCCCAAGGGATCCCTTAGGCTTCAAATCTGCAGTAACAGTGCTAAGGTATTTGAAGTAACTGTCTACTTTTAAGAAAGAATGTGGTGGCTTTTTATTCAGTAAAACTGGACTTCATTGTTTACAAGTAGTTGGACTTGAAATATGGGGACTCTTATGTTAGCTACTTGAGTAAACTGGCATTTTTTTATTATTTTGAGGATCACATGTAGCTAAAGCTTATCATGAAATCATGGTTCTCCTATCTCTCTGCCTCCTGAAGGCTGGGGTTAGTAGTCCTTACCACCACCCTGCCTGGCTTTGACTTATTATTATTATTATTATTATTATTATTATTATTATTATTATTATTATTAAAGAAAAGCTAATTAGAGAAATCCTGTTTGTCATACTTGTTCTTCTTCTAATGGTTAAAAATTAAAACTATATTTTGCCAACAAAGGACTTAATATATATTTTTAATTATAGTGAGGAATTCTCTTTTTGCCTCAGAGAGATTTATTTCATTTCAAATTGGTTTACGTCTTGTGGAATTTTATATATACATTTGGCAGAATCAAGCTAGTGAAGCCTCCAAAGCAGTTGGCTATTTTTGAAAGTGCATGTTTTTAGAGGGCTTTTTAAAAATTCTATTTAGATTGTTGCTTAGGAACTGGTTTAATTTATAGTTTGCAGTTTAATATAATTTCCAGTGGAGTGTTTTAAATTTAGTTTGTTATCCTTGTTCTTCACTGTTTAAATCCTGAAAGCACCTCGAGTGTAAAGCTGGCTAACAGCTACATTATTCAATAGGATCATATTAATAGTGTGATCCATGCCGGGAGCCTGGGTTATTTTCAGTGCCTTAGCCAAATGGGATGACTTTTATAGGCCATATTGCTATTTCTGCTCAGAATACAACTCTTATGGTAGGCAGTATGGAAAACAGAAATCTGCTTTTTATTGTCACTGGAATTTGGGAGTGAGAAGAAAATGGAGATCCACTTACAGCTGTATTTAGGGAGGTGACTAGCATTGTGTTCACTCTGGGCTTTTGGGATTAGCTAATATGCAAAGTGTAGGTATAGATTTTGCTGTGAGAGTGGAAATCTCGGCATTGTTTCCACTGAAAATTGTACATTGGTGTTAAATTTAATGACTGGCACCTGGAAAATTTTGTCTTCTAGGTAACAGCATTGGATGTAAACACAATAAAAAGGATCTTCACCCATTTTGGTTCTGATACTGGAAAAAATGAAATTGCAGTGATATAGCAGCTGTGGAATATTGAAGGTTTGGTAGACTAATTTTAAGGGGGCGTAATATTAACTCACCCCACAACATACACCAGTCTGAAGGTGCAAGCGTTTAACCCCTTAAACCATGACTCTGGTGGACTCTGCAGGACACAGAGGAGTAAAATCATGATGGGCACAAAAAATGTGGAGAGAAATTGTAGGATTAACAGTCAGAGAGAGGGTTCCTAATAGAAGGAACTGGAAATGTTTTCTGGAAGGCACTAGAAATATTCCATAGTGGAGGACAGAGCCTTCAGAGCACTGGGCCTTCAGAGAGAGGTTATGAGCAGATATGGCAGAAAGTAGTGTTGCACCCATGGCTGGTTCTTGAGGCTCCTTCACAGATGTCCTATGTCAAAGACTCTCAAAGATGCAATGACACCATCTTGGCTATATTTTTTAGAAAATACCTTAGATTTTTCTTGATCTTTGAAAGGTTAGAATGGAGGTGTTTTACACACTCTCTTTTTAAACAATGGCTTGCATGTTTCTGCTTGCACCTGTTCTGTTTATTTTTATTGCTATCGCCGATCTTGTTAAATTTGTCATAGGAGCAATTTTGTGTTAAGAAAAGCATTTGCCCCATTTGTGGTTCAATCCATACCAAAGCTAAGTAAGCAGTTGGTTCTATTCTCACGTGTTTCCCATAAGTTTATCCATTGAGAAAGCATTTTTACAGCATCAGTTCTGCATCATCAACAACAGAGATCAGCTGTTGACCATGTGACCATGAAGGCTGTGGCAGGGAGAGAGCAGACTCCTTCAAGGAGACTTGTATGAACCAAAATGGTGGTCCTCTTTTCCCTGAAGAGGAAATGGAAGAAGAAGAAATCTAAGAGGAGGAAATGGCTGAATTTAATCCCCCCTGCCTCAGCCACTTTTGTTTTCCTTCCAACTTTCTCTTAGTTAAAATTAGCTAGACCCAGAATCAGGTTTCCTTCCTGCCATTGTTTTCTCATCACTATTACATCCTCCAAAACAGAGTTGCTTGTCTTCTGTGAAAGTATCCAGGTGATACTGCCTGCCTTGAGGTACAAGGTGGGCCCCAAGCTCTCAGCAAGTCTTAAGAACTTCCTTAGTTGCTTGCCTAGTATGGGTTACTCCTAGTGGTGAATGAAGGTGCATCTACTTAGTAATCCCTGGAGTAGAATTAAGTCTTAGTTGCCCCTTGATTCTCTCTCTCTCTCTCTCTCTCTCTCTCTCTCTCTCTCTCTCTCTCTCTCTCTCTTGCTCTCTGTCTCTCTGGATTTTTGAGACAGGTTTCTCTATATAACAGTCCTAGCTGTCCTAGAACTCGCTCTGTAGACCAGACTGGCCTTGAACTCATGGAGACTCACCTGTCTCTGCCCCTCCCCCCACTGAGTGCTGGGATTAAAGGCGCGCATCACCACTGCCCTGCCTCGTCTTCTTTTGTATACTGCACGGGGGAGGCGTATTAGATAAAAGCATGTAAAGACGTAATATTTTTGCTGTCTTGACAGGTGGTAAGGGTGAAGAAATAGATTTTCTGAAGATGAGTTAAAACTTTGGGGAAATACATGAGGCAGGATGTGATTAATGGCCACATGAGAAAATGTAGCAGACTCTTAAACTCAACCGGGGGGCGGGGGGGTGGGGGGGAGATTTCAGGAGTCTTCAAGAGCATACAAACATGAAGGTAACCATTGTTTGATTGGTGAAGAAAGACAGTAACCAAATAAAAAGGTGGGAAAGGAGAGTTGGGAAAGCAAGAGAGGTTCTCTCTCCTTACTTCCTCCCCTCCCCTCCCCCTTCTTCGCTTCCCTCTCCTCTCTTCCTCTCTCCCCCTCTCCTCTTCTTTGTGGTAACACTTGCACTCCCTCATCCCACTCTGCTCCCCTCTCTTCTTGGCTTTCCTTCTGGCATTATTCTGACAGGATCTCACTGTACCCCAGGCCAAGTTGTCTTCAAACATTTAGCAATCTGGCTTCAACTTCCCAAGTGTTTAGACCAGGAATGAGCTAACACACCTGCACAAAGATTTAAAAATATGAAAGTAGGTTGAAGTCCTGAGAAAGATAGATATTTTTCCCCCTTGAGAACGCTTATATTGGCCAACTCCACACTCTAAATATTTTGAAAGTTGTGCTTATTTTTTTATTCATGCTGATAGAGCTTTCAGGATTCTGAAGTTTCAGGATATTTCATTGATTCCCCTTCTGTTTAGCCTCTATTGGTCTTCAAAGAAACTCTTGCTTGCTTACAGAATACTAAATGCAATTAGTTATTAGCATAATGTATTAAGCTAGGAAAAACACATTTTTCTAACTTTGAAGCAAAGAGGCAAAATCCATTTTCCTCAAGTACTGCTCAAATGCTTTTATTCCCAAGAGGAAAAAAAAATTCTTCAATCCAGTTATCCAGTTACCTTCATGGCACATGAAATCAAGATATTTGAGGAGATTTTAGAGACCACCTAGTCTAATTCCCCTGTCTAGAGATTCCTAAGTCCAACAACAGCCTCTTCTTACTTGGAGAAGTCTGAGAACCAAACAACTTGCCCTTCTTAATGACTGTTGACTTGGCCTTCCCCACATCTGTGTCCCTATCTCTGGCCTGTTCAAGCCCTCTTCTTTCTCGGGTACCTTCCTAGCTATGTTGACAAAGGCATTGATCACATGGGTTTTAACTGGAAAGGGGAAACTTGGTGTTGAAGGGAAGAGCCATACAAAATGACTGGCTGTATGTTTGATTACATTTTCTTTAAGGATATCTAATGCAAGTGATGTGTTTGGACAAATGTCTGAGGGACACTCCAACCCCTGTAGCTCAGAATATCCCTTGCAAGATTTTCGCAAGTGTTATGGTTAGCTTCAGCTGTCAACTTGACACAAACCTATAGTCACCTGGGAAAGGGAACTTCAGTTGAGAAATTGGCCTGATCAGATTGGCCTGTGGCCGTATCTATGAGGCATTTTCTTAATTGAAAATAGATGTAGAGATGTAGAAGGACATGGCTCACTGTGGGAGGTGCAATCCATAGGCCGGGGGATGCAGACTGTATAAGAAAGGTAGCTAACTGTGAGCCTGAGAGCAAGCCAGGAAACAACTTTTCTTCATGATAAATATATACCATAAGCTAATTTATGTGACTTATTATATCCCAAGACAAATGCCTTCTCTCCTTAACTGGAATCTGTCAAATTTTTATACAGTAGGTGTTCAGAACACTGAGTTTCCTGTATATACGACTTTTCTGAAAAAAAAAAAAAAAAAACGAACTCAGTTTGACAGACCAGTTTCATTGTGTTGTTATTGGTTTCATTATTATTTTATTTCCTTTGTGTCATTGAAAGAATGTGATCTGCATTTGCTGGGTTTTTGTTTTGTGTGTGTGTGTGTGTTTTTAAAGCACTAGCTTTCTATTCATTCATTTATTTTTATTTTTAATTGGTGTTTTGCCTGTGTGTATGTCTGTGTGAGGGTGCTGGATCCTGAGGTCACAGACAGTTGTGAGTGCCATGGGGGTGCTGGGAATTGAACCCAGGTCCTCTGGAAAAGCTGTCAGTTCTCGTAACCACTCCAGTCCCATTTTTTTTTTTAGTCGTAAATTGTAGTTCAGTAATAACACATAATCTGAACATCTTTCTCTTGGTATTTTGGAGGCAGTTTCCTTGTTTTCAAGAGTGGTCTGAAGATCTTAATGTTATGTAGATAGCAATATTTTCTGTCATCAGTATTCTTTTGAAGATTAGATTATTATGGTAGTTTTCAAATAAATATCATAAGATGTAGGACAATTCATTTTAATCTTAAGCTAAGATGAATTATTATTTTTTTCATTTCTAAGGTCTTTGTGCTATAGGTATATGAGATCAAAACCACTTCAAGTGAGAAAACACCAGAGCACTTTCTTTGTTTCTTGCCCCTCTCTCAGCTCCCAGGGCTCATGGGTTTCTAGTGCTGTGAAGAGACAATGACTTTGGCAACTCTTACAAAGGAAAACATTTCATTGGGCTGGCTTACAGTTGCATGGCAGGAAGCATGGCAGTGTACAGATTGACATGGTGCTAGAGAAGGGGCCGAGAGTTCTGCAGACAGCAGGAAAATGAACACTTGGCATGGCTTGAGCATGTAAGACCTTAAAACTCACCTCTGCAGTGACACACTTCCTCCAACAAGGCCACACCTCCTAGAGGGCCATTCCCTATGAGCCAAGCATTCAAACACATGAGTCTATGGGGGCTATGCCTATTCAAATAACCACATGGGCATGCTTCTCATCTCAGCTACACAGGAGATTGGGGCTGGAGGATTGGGAGTTCAAGGTGTTCATGGGCTGCAGAGTGAGTACAAGGCTAACAGGGCCAACTCAGTGAGACATTGTTTCAAAATACTAAGTAAAAGGAAGGCTTGGCAAAGCCCTGGTTTGCCTACATGGAGCCTGGGGTTCACCTCAGAAGCAAAACTGCTTCCCACTTTCTTTTTCCCTTTAAAGGAGACCCTTAATTCATTTCATATATGTGTATATGACAGGGTGTATGTGTGTATATGTATGAATATAATTTGGTCAGCTTACACAGTAACAAAGTTTTCTTTACATGTTTAGTGTCATTACCCCACACCCAACCCTCCTACACTTCCTCCCCTAGTGTTGACTTATGGCCTTGCTCACCTTTGTATTTTAGTTTTTAGTAAGACGCTCCAGAGTGCTTTTACTTATGAAGTCATTTCAGAGTGCCACCATATTTTCTTTCTTTTTCCTTTTTTTAAAAATTTAAATTAGAAACAAGCTTCTTTTACATGTCAATCTCAGTTCCCTCTCCCTCCCCTTCTCCCCTACCCCTCCACTGCCTCCCCCCCCCATCCCAGCCCCTTTCTGCTCTCTAGGAAGGGTGAGGCATTCCATGGGGATCTTCAAAGTCTGTCATATCATTTGGAGCAGGGCCTAGACCCTCCTCAGTGTGTCTAGGCTGAGAGAGTATCCCTCCATGTGGATTGAGCTCCCAAAGTCCATTCGTGTGCTCGGGATGAATACTGATCCACTACCAGAGGCCCCATAGATTGTCCAGACCTCCAAACTGACTTCCTCCTTCAGGGGGTCTAGAATAGTCCTATGCTGGTTTCCCAGCTATCAGTCTGGGGTCCATGAGCTCCCCTGTTTCTGTGGGTTTCTCCAGCCTGGTCGTGACCCCTTTGCTCATCACCCCTCTGCCTCTGCAACTAGATTGTAGGAGTTCAGCTCAGTGTTTAGCTGTGGGTGTCTGCTTCTGCTTCTTCCATCAGCTACTGGATGAGGGCTCTAGGATGGCATATAAGGTAGTCATCAATCTCATTATTGGTGAAGGGCATTTAAGGTAGCCTCTCCACTATTGTCAGTTGGGGTCAACCTTGTAAATCTCTGGACATTTCCCTAGTGCCTGAATTCTCTTTAGAACTGTAATGGCTCCCTCTATGATGGTATCTCTTTTCTTGCTCTCCTCTTTTTCGTGTACTTTCTTTCCTCCCATTTCACTAGAATGAGGATGAAAGAATCAGGCACTAGAAAACAGCAATGTGAAAACAGAGTGGAATTTTATTGTTAGAAGCAAGCGCTTGGTTATGTTTTACTGAGGAAGCAGGGGTGGAGCTAGATGCAGTCAGGAAGAGAAGGCAGATGCATTGTATGTTCAGAATAATACATCACTTAATACTTGGTGGTAGAAGACATTTCCTTAGCATTCTGCACGATACATTTGTGGTTCAGCAAGAACACTTGTAGCAGTGTTTTCCTCCTTTCATGAATTTCCTCTTTATTGACACGAGGCATAGGAAAATAGAGGAGCCAGCTGCAGGTCCCATGCCAAGATGCTGATGCTGGAATCAGGGCAAGCCCTCCTAAGTCTTAACATGAATCAGAATCTTGGCACTGCCTTTCATAATTTATTAGCCTTAAAGTAGAGTGCTTTTGCTCATGAAGCTTCGGAGAAGCAAGAACAATAAAACACACAATTAATTAAAATCCTTAGAACTAGCGGCAGCAACATTAATAAAACATTATCCTCTAAAGCACACAGGCATTGCAGTCTCAGTGGGGAAAGCCAGGTTAAAAGTCTTTCATCACCGTCAGTAAACTGAGTTTATTGAACTTGGGTTGGTAGAGTTAAAAACAGAAATAGACATTGAAGCAGTACCCTGATCCTCTCTGTACAAAACATCTCGGTTATTAATAGCAGTTGCTCATTTGTACTCCGTGCTTAATTTTACACATATGTTCTTGCACAGTCCTCAGAAGAACTGTTCAGGTGTCAGGCTTTTCGGTGTGTGGCTAAGAAAATAGATCCCTTGGTGAAATGCTTCTCAAAGTGAGCCCCATCCTTCATCCTCAGCAGGAACTTGTTAGGCAAATTCATGCCCACCCCCACCTTCCCTGAATCAGAGTTTTAGGAGTGGAGCCCTGCTGTGTTTTAAGAACAAGTCTCACATGTTCCCTCCTCATGCTGAAGTTTGAGAACCATTGGATTATGTAACCATATGTGATAATGCTCTGTTAGTGGAAACAGGATTTCAGATGGTATATTGAAGTTTACCACTTACTGGGAAGGAACATCTCCATAGTTGCCTGCTGGGCAGTGGTTTTCTTACACAGCCCCAGGTCTGCTATAGGTTTATTTCTCCCCATCTGCAGGCTCTGCTTGACAATACCTGCTCTGTTTCTCGAGTGCGTGCGTGTGTGTGTGTGTGTGTGTGTGTGTGTGTGTGTGTGTGTGTGTGTGTAAAAACAGCCATACTTAACTAGGAGGAACATTTAAAAATCTTTCTTTGGAGAGCCACCTGGGTCTCGTCTCTTTCCACTGTAAATCCTGGATCTCTTTCCTAAAGATTTCTTGGAACTGAAATATGACTGGTCTGGCCATGTCTTGTCACAGCCCCTGAAGTAATGGGCTTTGCTATGCTTTCTTCTGTGTATTCATACAAAGCCTGGTGTTAGACACTTACATGCCAAACCTTTCTCATTGGCTGATTGAGATGCTGATTTTTCTGATGCTCACACAGCCCATTCTGGAATGTTGTTGCTGAGTACCACATTCACACATAAGCCAGGCACAGGCACAGCTAGTACATCATGGTTTAGTGTTTACTAGTTGCAAGATCCCTTATGCTTTCAGACTCCTGAGTTGTTTCTTCAGGTAAAACCAGAGGTGATAGTGTCCTATGGTTTAAACTTGGTTCTTTGAGAATACTTTGGGAAACACTGAGTGTTTTGCAGAGAACCCCAGACTCTGCACTACCCCACCCCTGGCTGTTAACTTTCTGTCTGATCCTGTCTCAGATCCAGCCATAAAATGGATGTCAGAAGACCTCCATGTAGAAGTCATAATGAAAGAGGTAGGTTAAGGACTAGAGTGTGGAGACAGTGGTTATCTGTGTAAGCCTAACTGAGAACTAGGAAGTAGTCACCAGGGAACGTTGTTAGGAAGAGGTGATAGGGCTAGAAAAACAAGAGCCTAGTAGTGTACCTGGTTCTCTAAGAAGCCTAATTTTCTAGTCCTTGAGCCATATTTTAGCCTTCCTTATAGAAGAGCAAGAAGCTACATAGGTTTATTTATCTCTGTAGCATGGTTACAATGTCACCTGACCACAGGTCAGGATAGCTGTATATGGGTGATGGATCAGGCTTTTTAAAAGCGTATCTCTCTCTCTCTCTCTCTCTCTCTCTCTCTCTCTCTCTCTCTCTCTCTCTCTGTGTGTGTGTGTGTGTGTGTGTGTGTGTGTGTGTGTGAGAGAGAGAGAGAGAATTAGGAAGTGTTGACAACATGAAGAATATATTCATTAGAAAGGGGCAATTGTTACTTGACTATGAATTCTTATGTACAGTAATGTAAATCTGAGAATGCCCAGACATCTGACTTACAGAGAGAGAAGACAGAGTTTTGAAATTTTAGTAATATTTTCAGGTTTTCTAATGTTGGCTGAATGGAAGGTGAAGCTTTTCTTCATGGCCCAAGTAACACATCTGTAGGCCAGAGTGTTCTGTAAACAAGACCTGTTATTATTGGATGCCCTGGAATTTATAATAGCCTCCCAGGAGCCACTACGTCAGGGACCCTCCAAGGAATACATCTGTGTTTTCTTATTACCCTCAAAACCAGCCCCCTATCCCAAGGCCAGACCTGTTTTGATATAGACTCCAGGGACTTTTAAATTTGTGCTGTATAATTTGTCCAGATGTTTAGGCAGACAGACAGACAACTATATCTCTTTTGAGGGGAGGTTTGCAGAAATGGCATTACATGGTTTTCTCTCTCTAGGAGGTCAAACATCAGTCTGCACACTAAGCCACTGGATAGAAATGATCCATAGGCTGTCCATGTCTATCTTATTGCTCTCTCTTGTATGCATGTCCTTGTGTGTACACTTATGGCTAAGAGTGTGAATGTACATATATATACACATGCATGTGGAGACCACAGGACAATCTTGGGTATCATTCTTCATGCATTACAATCCTTCCCTTTGTAAAGACATGGTCTCTTATTGGCCTAAAGTTTGTCAAGGCTAGCTGGCTGGCCAGGGGGCTCCTGGGAACTTCTGGCTTCCTCTTCCCAGTATTGAGATATTGAGATGGATGTCCAGTGTCTGCCATGTTTGACTATATATATCTTCTTAAGGAATAGTTTTGTATTGACTCCATTTTTAAATTTGCATTACAGAAAAAAGAGTTCGATGTGGATAACCTCAGCAAGTCAGAGCTTCGCTTGCTCCTCAGTGTGATGGAAGGGGAACTAGAGGCCAGAGACTTGGTCATAGAGGCCCTTCGGGTAAGAACTTTCTGGGGGTGTGTCCTTCTAATTTCTCAGAAAGCCAATGGCAGAGGCACCTTTCTTCTTAGTTTTTGAATCAGTTGCATTTAAAATGTTGCCTTACGCTGTTGTGTGCTCCTCATTCAAAACCTAGAATCTACAAGAGAGATAAATCAAGTGGGTGTTAGGTTGATAGAGGCTGAGAATAAGCCACTGAAAACGGGAGACTAGAGAAGTCTACTGTGTTAATCAGTAGTCCCTTGGACATAGCACGTATTTGTTTGACCTTAGACATACAATCTTAGAAAATTAGTACTTTGGTGTCTTGCATGTATATGATAGCTGTGGGAGGAGAATTAAGAGATTTCACTTCCTATGTAAGTCATGAATTGATGTTTTCAGTTTCAGAAACTCAGTTAAAATGAAAATGTATTTATCTTCAAATTATTTTATCTGAATTTTCAGTAACTTAAATTTTTTTCTATAATAGCTTACAAAGAATATATCAGATGCCTCAATGACAGTTTCTTTGTGAAGCAATGTTAAACTGTATTGGTGCAGTTTTCTGATTGGAAATTCCACATCTTGATTTGGTATATCAGTCAGCTGATATAAGTTTCAGTTTGGTTTTGCTTTTTTCCCTCTTTTATAGTCATTTGTATGTAATCAGATATATCTTGGTTCTCAGTTATTTGGAAAGGATGACTATTATGTAATTATTGTAATTACATAATTATGTAATTACATAATTAATATATGTAATTATTACATATAAAGCACCGGTTTGTCTTATTTCACTAAGCATGATTTCCTTAAACTTTGTCCTGTGGATCTTATTTTAATATGTGAGAATCTATAAAAAATGTAAAAATACAGCTGATTGTTGCCTGTGACAAGAACTTTTAAGGTGTTGATGTGAGGTAGGTAGGTAGGTAGGAATGGCAGATGGGTCGCATAGGACATACAAGGGTGTACCCAGCTCTGTACAGGGGTGAGAACTTGGTCCCAAGGGGGAGTGGAAGCAGTTCCCGGATCCCACATACTGGAAATTGGTGCAGTAGGTGTGTTATTTACCATCAGTTCAGTGTCCTAGAACAATTCCCTCCTAAACTGGGAGTCTGGTTGTGTCATCTGCAAGCCAGCATCGAAGTGGAGCCAACAGCTCTTTGGATACAAAGCTTTGCTAAGTGGCTGTCTGCATACTTGGGTGGTGAGTGTGGTCTGTCCTGTTCCCCTTTGAGAATACAGTGCTGCCATGTGTGCCACTGTTCCAGAATGCAGTCACCTCTTGGAACCCAATGAAAAGGCAGGGCTCTAGCTGCCCTTCTGTGTTTCTCAGTTCTGTATTAGCATGCAAAATGTGCTGGCCCGGTGCAGTCTGCAACTGCTTTCAGACGTGTTTGAACGCTTAGCGGATTCTTTGTTTATACGTTTTAGAAAGCATGTACATTTTCTTTAATTGCAACATTTCCAGTTGGGAGAGTATAGGCAAAGGTTCGCTAATGATCAAGTGGATATCTTCTATAAGATTGGAGTTTCAATTATGAGGAAACTTGTGTGGCAAGTGGTTTAAACCCTAATCAAATCCTTTTTCTCATGCTCATAAAGTATTTCTGCCATGCTTGACTAGCCTGCCAGGGACATTTATGTATAATTGGATTTTTAAGTATACTATATTAAAGTTAAAAAAAGTAAAAATCTCAACCAGTTATGACATACATTTCCTGATATTGAATGGAAAAGTAAGTTACAGTAAGTGGAGAAGATCTTGGGGAAGTTAGGGGATGGGTGACTGTAATCAGAATATATTGAATGAAAAAATCTATTTCAATAAAAGAAAAAGAGAAAATGAGTTTTCATTTATGTATGTTTACTGGAGAATATGATGTCCAATTGCACTTATTTATAGCATTTCTATAAATGCAGTTGCAAGAGAATCCTGACCCAAGCCTACCTTAGTGTGACTCAGATACATACAGTGAGGTGGTTTTACGGAAAGGGTGAATGACTTCTGGTAAAGTTCCAAACAAAAGCACATGTTTAGCCAGGCCTGTGATGGCTATCAGCCCTGGAGAGGCAGAGGCAATGAGATCAGCATAAGTTCAAAGCAAGTGTGGTCTTCATGGTGAGACTCGGTGTCAAACAAAACAAACAAGAAAGAATGAATGGAGAAAGAGGGAAGAGTATGTTTGTGTGGGAATTCAATCCCTAGAAAATTCAGTTTGTTAGAATAATTTAAATAAGTTGTTTATTGATAAAAAGGAACTCCTCTCTTGATTCAAAATGGTCATACTGAAAGTTTCAATGAGAGGAATAAACTGAGGGGCATTTAAAAGTTTGGGGAGGACCGGAAAAATATTCGTGGAGGCTAGGCTGATGGTCTCTAGAGTGAGTTCCAACACAGCCAGAGCTGCACAAAGAAACCCTGTCTTGAAAAACCAAAAAAGAAAAGAACTACAGAAAGTTCCTAGATCTTTGGTACTCTCACCTCCCTGCCCTCTAAGACACAATTAATGAGAAAACAAAAATGTTCTGACCTGCTTCAACATAGCCTGTGGAGAAGCACTGACAGACCAGTCTCCTGTGTTTAGAGATTGAAATCAAACAAGGGAGGCAGGGAGAAGGCAGTCCAGCCAGGACCACACCGTGGGCTCACAGAGGAGCCCTCCACTTGCTTTGTCACACAGACACTCTGTGGAATTCGGTGTGTGTGAGATCTTCTTAAAAGCTTTTTAAAAAAATGCTGTTTATGATTTATTTAAATATTTAGACGATCTGGTTTGAAGCCTGGGTAGTAATGGAATTTTCACATATTTGTGCAACCTGGAATAGACTCAAATGCCAGGATTATTGTTCCCTGTGCATTTGACAGGAACTAGTCAAATATTTACCTGGGCCCAAACGTATCATTAAATTGCCTTTTCCTTCATTGTGCAGCTGAATGCGCCTTACTGGCTGATTAATCCCCCAGAAAAAAAAAAAAATTAAGAACACGAAAGGATGTGAAAATGTTTATTTCATATTAATAGATAAACTTATCTATAAATTAAGAACCAAGCTATCTTTAATCAGTAGCCAGTATACCATGTATCTGCAAGTGACATACATTTGGCTTTTTTTTTTTTTTTTTTTTTTTTTTTGGTTTTTTCGAGACAGGATTTCTCTGTGTAGCTTTGGAGCCTATCCTGGCACTCGCTCTGTAGATCAGGCTGGCCTCGAACTCACAGAGATCCCCCTGCCTCTGCCTCCCAAGTGCTGGGATTAAAGGCGTGTGCCAACAACGCCTGGCGACATTTGTCTTTTTCAAGTAAAGAAAAAAGTATTTGCTATTCGAGCTTAGTAATTGAAATAGGGATAACTAATTTGTACCCTCCACTGTATTAGATTTGGAAATGATTGTATTGTGACATGTCGAAATTCTTTAGATTTTAAAAATGTGCTTCAGACCAAGCTGTTTCACTTTCTAAACCACATGATCCTGGTGGTTTTGAGTTTCAAGTCATAAAGATTTCATTGATCATTGAATTGGTGGCAGTTGACTTTTGAGAAGAAGAGTTAATAAATACAAGTTGGAAGTGGTAACACAGATTACAGTATATATCTTGGCATTTCTGCTGCTTTCCTTTAAACACAAAGATTTATTTATTGTTTATATAGTGTTCTGTCTGCCTGTGTGCCTGCAGGCCAGAAGAGGGCACCATATCTCATCATAGATAGTTGTGAGCCACCATGTGGTTGCTGGGAATTGAACTCAACCTCTGAGCCTTCTCTTGGGCCTGCTGCTTTTCTTTTTAAGAAAAAAAAAAAAAAAACTCTAATATAAAAGTCCATAGCTTTGTAACAGTATTCACTTTAACAATTTTTAAAAATATCTTTAGACGTAAAAATTGTTAAATTGGAATTTTCAAATTTTGACCATTTTAACATTACTTTACATAGACTTCACTTCCAGCTCTGGTAACCTGTGGGGACTATCAGATGACAGAAATGCCTAGAGAAGGAATTGTGTAAACAGCCATATAAAGGAGACCTAAACTACAGTGGATGTTCTTTCTCTCTCAACGTTGTGAAGATGAGTGATGGAAGCTGGAGAGGCGGCCAAGTCCTCAGTTAACTGCCAGGATTATTTTTATGTTATGCCTCTCCTGTGGGAGTTGGATTCCTCTGCGTGGTGGAAGCCTGATTTGGGGTAGCCCTCATGCCAATGCACAGTGAAAGGAAAGGTGAACCGCAAGCTTTCAGCATACAGCTGTCTTCACATCGTGCTCAAGAGTTTGTCCAGCTCGACAGGCTAGCAAATACTTGTAATTGCAGTCCAGGAGGCTGAGGCAGGAGGATTGAGAGCTTGAGGCCAGCTACATAGTACAATCCTGTCCAAGATAAACAAAAATGTATTCATTGAATACCTACTGGATGCCAGGCAGAAAAGTGAAATAGAGATGCATATAAGGAGAGATATGATACACCAGACATTCAGAAACATGCTGTATCCAGACCTTGCATGTTTTTAAATCAGTTCTTCCCAATAGTGCCATTTAGGCCAGACTTCACTTTTTGTAAACTGTCACTGAACGTATTCAGTTTTCCTAGATTCATCTTCATTTTATAGTATAGCAAAACAAAAGCCTGATCTATTCATTGGGTTAAAAGTGCAGAGGAATTTAAGACTTTTAAGTATGAATGGAAGCTGGTTTTCTCACCCCCACTTGGTATTTGGTCTTAGATTCCTTTGTGGGGAGGAGAGAGTATCCAGTATCTTTCCAGGTGGTCAGCAGCCTCCACATTGCCCGCCAGCCTTCCAACCCGTTCTTGTCAACAGTACACCTAGCTGTGATGACCAAGGAAGGTCTCTTTTTTTTTTTAAATTAATTTTTATTTAAACTACAAGCAATCTTGTTTTACATACCAATCCCAGTTCTCTCTCCCTCCAGTCCTCCCATTTCCCCCACCAACCTCCATCCCATCCCCCATCCACTCCCCAAGGAGAGTGAGGCCTCCCATGGAGAATCATCAAAGTCTGTCGCATCATTTGGGGCAGGGCCTAGGCCTTCCCCCATGTATCTAGCAGAAAGAGGATCCCTCCATAGGGAATGGGCTCCAGAAGCCCATTCATGCACTAGGGATAAATACTGGTTCCACTGCCAGAGGCCCCATAGATTGTGCAAGCCTCCCAACTGACACCCAAGTTCAGGGGGCCTGCCCACTGGCTCAGATCAGCTGTTTCTGTGGGTTTCCCCAGCATGGTCTTGACCCCTTTGCTCATCACTCCTCCTCCTCCAACTGGATTCCAAGAGTGCTTAGTGCTCAGTGCTTAGCTGTGGATCTCTGCTTCTGCTTCCATCAGCTCCTGGATGAAGGCTCTATGGTGGCATTTAAGGTAGTCATCAATCTCATTATAGGGGAAGGGCATTTAAGGTAGCCTCTCCACTATTGCTTAGATTCTTAATTGAGGTCATCCTTTCGGATTCCTGGAAATTTCCTTAGTGCCAGATTTCTCATTAACCCCAGAATGGCTCCCTCTATCAAGGTATCTTTTTCCTTGCTCTCCTTCTCTGTTCTTTCCCCAACTTGACCTTCCTGATCCCTCATGTTATCCTACCCCCTTTCTTTCTCCCTCAAGGAAGGTCTCTTATGAGGGACACAATTGCTCCCATGGGATCAACACCATTCTGAAGTTGTATTGACCACTAGAAATGTCACTTAAAAAATCATATTTGAACAAAATGAATGTAAAACCTTAAATGATTTGAACCCATTGTGACATACTGACATTTCAAAGCTAAAGGTTAATCTGAACATGCCCATTTTAACAAATTTTATGACCCTTTCCAAACATGCTGCATATTTTACTATTTAAAATTACAGTCTCCCCCCCTCCCCAGGACTTAAAGTGGTTTACTTTTCAAAGTGAAATATGCTTATGATCGTAACGCTCAGAGCCGGAATGGTGATATAGAACATTTGGTGCCGTGAATCACCCCAGAGCCTCTCACAGAATAAGCAGGTGCCCACCCTCCACAGACCGAGGCCCCTGAGGATCAGACAGAATAATGTGCTCCATTCTAGTTTTCAAACCAGTTCTCGGTAAATGGCAGCATAGTGTGAGCATACCTCATACAGCATGTGGGCTAAGTGTTGGTAAAGGAATACTAACCTGGCTTTTCATTGGTCTTAACTCAGTAAAACAAAATTCCCCTATGATTGCTGGCAATTGATTAAGCAAAGAGTATTTGTGTGAGTGTGTGTTGTTCATTTTAACGAATGGATTTGATAAGCATGGCTGAATTCACAAAAATATAAATTTATTCCTTTCTATTGCTGTCCATGGGGATAAGACTTTTCTGTGTCTAGAGAAAAGAGAGGGAGAATTGATCAGGAATTATGTCATTTCTACAGCAAAATCAGTTTTCATGAAGTACAAATAGCCAGTAATTTAAAAATACTATTGTATTTTGTCCAGTAAGACAAAACCAGAAACTAACAATTTCCTTTCTGTGAAATTTTATTTTCTTTAGTGAATAGTTAGAATTAATTAAAAAAAATAGAATACGAGAGGAAAAGTTCTGTTCTATGGTCTAGGAAATGCAGTTGATGTTACGAGCACAGGTCAGAGTGCAGTCAGTGGTCACCTACTGAAGTTTCCTGCCCCTTAGGTCCCAGTGTAGCAGTGGTTCTCAACCTTCCTAACGCTGCAGCCTTTAGTACAGTTCCTCGCGTTGTGGCAACTCCCAACCGTGCAGTCAATTTTGTGGCTACTTCATAACTGAGATTTTGCTACTGTTATGAACCCATAATGTAGATATTTTTAGAATTAGAGGTTTGCCAAAAGGGTCGCAATCCACAGTGTGAAAACCACCGCAGTAAAGAATTGTGCCAGGGCCATGTGATGATGTAGTAAGAGATAGAGATGATGTATTAAGAAAAGGGTAGAGCACATGAGAATGGGAATAGGACGGTGAGAGGGGAAAAGTGCTGGACCCCCAGGCTCATGCATGACTCTTATAGGCCGGTCACATAGCTTCCACTGTCTCACTTCTCCATCATGGGCTTTTCTTGCATCTGTTGGGTTTTTGTGAATAGCCCTGGTGAACAAGGGGTTCTAGTGTCTTTTTGTCATATGTCAAGTAGGTTGCTGACTCTCTCCACTCCTGACTCTTCTACCATGGTGCTGATAATGTTACCGGTCCTGGCCCAGTTACTGAGCCAGAGAATTAGCTGGGTGATGCTTCCTTCCTGAATTATGAAAATACCCATGAGGAAAACAAACTTCCAACGAGGCTTGTGGAACTCAGTGATGTGTCTCTCTAAACTGGGTGCAATGCACAGTTACACGCAGGAAGGCAAGAATGTGGGGTTTTGTGCAATTTGAAGATACTGCAGTTACAAGGACCTGAAAACTATGGGATGTTCTTTCTGGCATTCTGCTTACATTTTAGGTTTATTGTCTCAGTGCCCAAGGCTAAGGAATAACTTAGGGATTTGTGTAGGATTTTTCCTTATCATATTTATGATTAATTCCATATCCTGATTGGAAAAAGTTAATAAGGGTTTGAAGTAACACCCTCAAAATCCTAGTATTTTTCTTCTAGTTGTAACACTTAGGGGAAAAAATTCGGAGGTTTCTGGTTCTATCTTTCTAATTTTCTGAGTCAAACTGTAAGTAAGTTTTTCATTTGTTTGTAGTACTGGGGATTGAACCCAGGCCCTAGCATATTGTTCTAGTTCCTTTTTAGTTGCTTAAGTAAGGACAATGCCCAAAAGCAACTTGGAAAGGAGATGGTTTATTTCGTCTTACAGCTTGCAGTCCATCACGAAGGGAATTCAGCATAGGAACTGGTCTTAGGGTTTTACTGCTGTGAAGAGACACCATGACCATGGCAGCTCTTACAGAAGAAACGTAATTGGGGCTGGCTTATGTAGTTTAGAGGTTTTATTATCATCGTGACAGGAGGCATGCAGGCATGCAGATACATGGTGCTAGAGAAGGATCTGCAGTTCTGCATCTGGACCCAGAGGCAGCAGGAGGAGACAGTGAGCCACTAGGCAGGCTCGAGATTCTGACACCTCAAAGCCAGTCCCCAGTGATGCACCTCCTCCAAAAAAGCCACACCTACTCCAGCAAGGCCACACCTCCTAATAGTGCCACTCTTTGTGAGCCTGTGGAGGCCATTTTTTTTTTTTTTTTTTTTTTTTTTTAAATACCACAGAACTCAAGTCAGGAACCTGGAGGCAGAAACTAAAGCAGAGGCCACTGAGGAGTGCTGCTTACTGCTTATTGGCTTTCCCCCTTGGCTTGCTCAACCTGCTTTCTGGTACAGTGTAGGACCACCTGCCCAGGAGTGGCACTGGCCACCCCTACACCAATCATTAATCAAAAAAATGCTCCATAGGCTTTCCTCCAGGCTACACTAGTAGGCACATTTTCTCCTTGGAGGTTCCTTCTTCACAGATGTCCCTAACTTGTTGAGAAGAAATTAACTAGCATGCTATGTGAGCGCCTACTTACCAAAGTATATCCCCAGCAGTATTTCTATGTGTTTTTGAGTCAGGGTCTTGATTTATTCCAAGAATGTGACCTTGTGATCTTCCTGCCCCAGGCTATTAAGTAGCTGAAACCTTGGCCTGTGTCACCATCTGTTGCAATAGTTTTTTTGATGAAATAACATTAGGATAGCAGTAGCTTATATTTCAAGTGGTAATTCAGAAGAGTGGCAAAACAAAACCAGAAGACACATGTATTCATTCATTCAGCAGATATCTATCTTTTTGATGTTCTTATCTTGTCCCAGTAGAAACACAAGGGCCTGATTTCTGTCTCTTGGATCTTAGACTCCAGTGGGAGAGATGGGCATTTAACTGATGAGAAAAATGGTTATACTTGAGTGTGTATTTGAGCAAAATGATGGCTTATGAAATGGGTAAGCAGAAAAGGTTCAGAACAGCTACTAGGTAGTGTGGACATTGAGTCTTTATCAACAGAACAAGAAAGAAAAATACAGAAATAGGCTAATTGGTTTCAGCTAGTCCTTTTCTTTTCTTTTTTTATTTGAGAGTGGATGAGTTGATCAGTTGGCAACTAGTGGTTATCTGAGGCTTGATTGTTCAGAATTGGCTGACACTGGGTTGTTTTTCTTCTTCAAATAAAGTAGATTTTCAGTGTGTTTGTATATGCTGTTTGACTGTGGTTCCTTACATAGAAAATCAATGTCTGGAAATAACCTCATGCTAGTGGCAGTAGCAACTGGCTTGTTTTGAAAAATAAAATAAAAATATTAAAATCCAAATGACCATGGTGTAGGGAAAAGAGCAAATGCTTTGAGAAGGAGTGAAGGGGCGAGGAGAGGAGGAGAAATCCCTAGACCTGACTGTGAACTCAGCTGGAAGGAAAGGTTCAGGCAGAGGTGGAAAGATGTTCACAGAGGAAGGACAGTGGCTGTTTATATGAGCTGCAGAAGGTCAGAGGGAGACCGAATGAAATGACATGAGGAGTCAGGCTAAGGTGAGACAATGACAGACATGGTGTTTGCATTGTGTCCTCCTGACCATGTGAGAGGCCACAGGAGTGCTTAACTATGAGGGAGAAATGTGCATTTTCTAAATGATCACTTTAAAAAATCATAGTGCACTGAATTGTGCTATAAACGATTTAATTTTTTAAATGTAAATAACTACATCACCAGTCCCAAACTGCTGGAGGTATTTAGGAGAGCCAGAGTGCTTACACAGCAAATCCTCCGGAGTCACTCGAGAATCAAAAGGCTCTTGTGCCCTTTCCCAAGATGTCCAAAACATGCATCTTCTCCATCAATTTTATTGCTTAGCAAAGAAGTGTTTTTTCTTCAGAGCATTAAGATTTAGCTGATTGTGAGTGTTTAAATTAAGATTGATATGGAAAGTTCCCCACCAGGCATCTTTTGGAAGACAAAGTTCTGCCTTCAATTTAATTTTCTCCAAATCTAGTTTACCTCAGTTCACGTTAGATTTTTAAATTATGTGGGTATTATTATTTGATGCCTTCTGCCTAAAAAATGTAAGCCAGCTATATAGTCCAGAACATACTTGCTGTATTCAAATTCCTTTAAACTCCTTTGTGTAGATTAGGGCTAAATGGCAGAAAGTGGCTTTACAAAGTGCTGGAAGGTATCTTGCAACAGTGTCTGAGTTCATTTTGTCCTCAAGCATCCATCAGGCTGATTTGAGTACACTCCTGGAGTGGGTTATCACTTAAGAGCCCCACACAAGCCATACTCGGTAGGATAAACAAGCATTTCATCAGCCCAGAATCCTGGTAAATCACTCTGGGAAACAGTGGAGACACACTCAGCATCAGGCCCTGACCCAGGTATTATGTCTGTAGTATGTCTGAACTGCATATCATTGGGCACATTGCATTTTCTACTGGAATCTCGTCTTTACTTCTTTTCACGCCTTTGTTTTAGAGATGAGACCTCATGATGATTTTAGGTTGTCTTCGTTTACCCAGGCTCAGGTTATCCTCCTGCCTCAGTCCCACAGGTACAGGGGGAATATAGGCATAGGCTGCCATACCCAGCTTGGCACTAAGTTTTAATGGTTAAATTTCTGTGGATAATAATAACCTTAATGTAGTGTAAATCAGACACTCAAGTCTGGGCAGAAAATTAAGTTCTATTAATATAAAAGGATGAAGCATACTTGTGTTTCATTATGATTTCATGAATGTATGTCTGTCTTTCATGCCTTCTTAAACACCCCTCCCTAAGGGGCTCCCAAATATCTCCTTCCCTCCTTTTTCTTATCTTTTGTTTACTGTTATCATCAATATTAAATATCATCTTGGCTTTTAAATCTAGTTCTGCATATGACATATGCAGTTAAGGTAGCCTTTAAAAGCTTACATAAACAGGATGGAGAGATGTTTGACTATCACAACTTCCAGCCTGCCCCAATGCACTTGCCTATACTACAAGGATTAAACTGTCCTATACCACAGGACCCAACCTGTAGTCAAGTTGATGGTACTTGAGACAAATACTTACATTTCCAGATGTTTTGGTAAGATTCCCCCGACCTTACCCTCAAAACTTTCGTCACAGTGAACCATGAAAATTGTAGGACAGATCTTGGTCCCTTCTTTTTTCCTGATTTCTGTAGAGGGTATTTGCTCCAATTTCTCTGGGTAGAATTAATACTTGTCCAAATCAGAGTGGCAAGATAAGAACCAAAGCAATCAACCTGATCCACCTTCCTCACAGCAAGCCTGAGGCAAGCGGGGAGATAACTGGTTCCCTGGAATCAGACAGGCATTATGGAATGTCTCACCATAGGCTGGAAAAAAATCATTTGCATGGGTGGGAATAGTGCTGTCTGGAGGCCTAGTAGTCAGTCAGTCAGGAGAGTGGCTTTTAGGAAGAGTAAGGCTTTTGTTACAGTTTGTCAGCCAGCATTTTTTAAAACAAAATCATTCCCTTTCGAGTAGGACTTAGGAATTTTGAAAATGCTTACAGTTGGCAACTGTGAAGACCGGCACAGTGAAAATTAGGCCAGTGAATTACTCTATATACTTGTCTTTGCCTCGCTGCGCTGTTCCCCACATGGCTGCAGCTAGGGTTTTGTATTGTGTTAGATCTTTCACCTAAGGTCATGGTGAAACTTGACTTGTGAATTACTGTATGTACTCATCCTCTGGCCTGTCACTCTGTTCCCTACGTTTCTACATGTTGGGAATATATTCTATATTATGTTAGATCTTTTGAATTTTGATGGAATTATTTTCAAGTGTGCATGAATAATTCTGTCTGTAACTACCACCATCTGAAAGTAGAAAACACAGAGGGAGGTGTTCTGTTCTTTTAAACCAAAACAGTTTCTTTCCCACAACCTTTTCCTCCTATGCAACAACAGTGGATTCTTTATTGCCATTGTCAGCTGGGTGAAATTTAAGCATATGGAGAAGGGAAGGGACTTAACATTTTTAGGGTTTGTTTATAAGCCAGACACTTCACAAGCATTATCTCTTATCTCTATGAAATCCCCTGTGATCAATGGTAACACCCGTGCTTTAGGAGTGGAGCCACCAAGACTGAGCATGTCATTCTCTGTCTGCCTCCACCCTCCACTGTCACACGCATATCCTCATTGGTGGCATTAGTAAAGTTAAGCATTTTCCTAGACCTGACTCTTCATTTCATTCTAAATGAAGCAAATTTCTAGGACCCGCCCCACCCCCATGCATTCATCAGCTGTAAATAAATATCAAAGGGACTTAGAAACTGTAGCTACAAAGAATTTGCTAGTCTTCTGATGTTTAGTCATTCGCTGATCCTTGTCAAGAGATTGTGGATAATTATAAACAGAAACCATTTCTCAAGATTGCTGAGATCTCCCTTGAATGGAAGTTCTGACATTGTAAAAAAAACAAAAAACAAAAAAAACAAAAAAAACATTGGTTATTAATGTTTTCTCCTTATTAATTATCATATAGAGTTTGTGCATTTCTGTAATTAGGATATGATCTTGTCATTCCTGGATGAATATGCCTGTGAATGCTACTCTCCCCAAGTGTACCTTAGGGAAACAGATATCTCAGATATCTGTGAACAGACACATGAGTGCCAACAGACAGGGCTTCCATCCTAACACTCCTTCCACAGTTTAAATTAAACCTGTCTTCTGTTGTTAGGTTTCATTTCTCTTTCTTTTCATTTTTGCATATTTTCTCTACTTGGTTTTTGCTTTGAATTTGAAAAACAAAAAGACAGACAGAGAGAGAGAGAGAGAGAGAGAGAGAGAGAGAGAGAGAGAGAGAGTAGCCTACCCATTGAGCCATTAAATTTAGTCCTAGATAGCTTTCTATAAAAGGTCATTGTACTAGTTTTTCTTTTCTGAGAACTTCCTACACTAACACTAAATCTCTATCATCTGCACTCTATACTGACTTCATTATATCATCTTTTGATTTTGTTTTTCCAATCAGAAATGACCATGTAACTGAATGCAATGGGTTCCCTTCTTGTATGAGTGCAAAGCCAAAACAAGCACAGCCATAAAATAAAATAAAAAAAACTTTACTGCCGGCAGCAGGTAAAGAGATAGCATGGGAGTTCTTTCTGAAGTAGTGCTTTCTCTCACAGTGTGTGGAGAGTTTATTCAGGAAACCTATGCATAGAAATCATTTTAGGGGTAGGCACTGAGTGGGCTTCTTGAAGGAGAGTATTCCGGAGCACGCTCAGTGCAAAGTCAAGAAAAGAAGATGGCAGACACAACTGTGGGTTTGCCTAGCCTGGATTCTTTTGGTCATGCTCCATTTCTCCAGATGGTTTCTTAGCATAATCAAAATGAAAGAGCTCTATGAAGAGGTGTACATCAGGAGTTTCCCCTAAAGGCACTCACCTCACTTAACAGCTATGACTATCTAGGGAAGGTGGATGTCAAGAGCAAGATTCATGACAGAGGTACTACCAGCGAAAAAAAGGTTGATGTTTTAAGTAATTAGAGTATTAAAATACAGTTACCTTTTACTAAAGAAATGTTTCTTTTTATTTTGTATTTTTGAACTCTCTTTTTTTATGAATGTTTGCCTGTATGTATGTCTTGACACATGTGCCTGGTCCGTTAGGCTCAGAAAAGGGCATCAGATGGCCTGGAACAGGAGTTAGAGCCAGCTGTGAGCCACTGTATAGGTGCTGGGAATTGAATCCCAGTCCTTGGTCCTCTACAAGAGCAACCAGTGCTCCTTTAACTGCTGGGCCATCTCTCTCTCTCACCCCCCCCCAAGTCCCAGCCAAGTAAGTTCTTAATTACTTTTAAGAAGTCTCTAAATAACCTCAGAGAGTTATCATCAAGTTGATGATGACTGGTAGTGGGTGAATCACTCCCTCCTTCCTGGAGTGACATTCTGAAACACATCGAATAAGCATGGTAACACATACCTGTAACCCTAACACTAGAGGCTGAGGCTAGAGAATAGTGAGTCCTTGGCTGTATGTCCAGATCCCAAAAAATTAAATAAATAAATAAATAAATAAATAAATAAATAAAAGCACTGAACTTCCTGCTGGTGTGTCTTGGGGAAATAATATGATCTCAATGGCTATATCAATGGATCCATGGGGGTTTGTTCCTGTTTGGAAAGTGGAATTGATATGTAAAATAATTTTCTTTCTAATAAAAAAAGACCCCCCCCAAAGAAAGTGGGAATAAGATATCAGTTGGATTTGGAAAGGAAAAGTTGGTTGGGAAATGAGTGGAAGAATTTTAGAAAACCTTAATAGGCATTGTTGATGTGTTAAATTCTTAATGAGTTTCAATTCCAAGCAGTTGACAGCTAAGATCCTCCTTGGGTTCTGGGGTAGGAAAGGGATACGGTAAAAATAGTGTTTAAGGGAGATTATGTTTGCCTCTTTTGGAAACAGATTGACAGCAAAGGGAAGAAAATGGATCTAAGGCAGCAATTACAAATGGCATTTGTTAAGTGTGGATCTGTAAAGCTCTGAATTCTTGGTGATGACTCTAAGTAAAGGCGAAACATTATGTGTATGTGTTTGTGGGGGATTAATAGATCTTGAGTAGACCCTGGATTGTAAGTAAAAGTAACTATTTCGGTATATGTGTGCATTGGCTCCTGACTTCTAAGAGAAAATGATGGTACATAAAGCAACTCGATACAAGGGCAGAAAGTTTTGCTTTTGCTTTTCCTTAAGGATTTTTTTATTTGTGTCTCCTGGGAAAAGAAGTCAGATGTCTACTCCGGTTTTTCCAAACACCTTTCCACAATTGTCATTCAACATTCAACTAATAAACATTCCTTCGGGGTACACTGCCATACCTGGTGCTATGCTGAGGGCTAAGAAACTGGCACCAACTAGATAATCCTTTATGTATGGCAATTACTACCTAGGAAAGGACATGGGCCATAATTAACAAGTTTCACCCTCTTAAGTGCAAGATAATTTTCCAAGATCCTAACCAGCCAGCCCATCCTGTAAACAGCTAACAAGGCTTTTATCTGAGAACTTCAGTCTACCCAACTAGGGTAGCACTTTTCTTGGGTTAAAAGAAATTCTTTCTCAGGAAATTGTCTGTCTTCTCATGCAGTGAGATCCCCTAAGCAGGCTTTCCCCTCTAGAGATGTCTGGGTCCTGTGGTGAATCTTCTTCAGGGTTCTGACCTGTGGACTTCCTTCTGGAGGAAGGAAAGAGTGGAGATGTATGACCAGCTGCCTGCTCTGTCTTCCAGTCCCGTGTGATAAAGCACTCCAGGATGTCATGATTTTAAACAATAAATCACTCTTCTTTGAAATGCACAGGTTTGGCTGGGCTGAGTGAAGGGAGTTTACTTCGTGTACCTTACTTGGCAAAGGGCATATGTTAGACCACCTACATTCCAGATAGTTCCCCTAAGTGTTTTCTGTCTGCTGGGAGCTCAGGGAAGGCTACAAGCTGGGGCCTCCTTATCACACAGTGGCAAGGAACCAATAGGGAGGGAGCCTCCTTTCGGGCAGAAGGTAGACTGTCCATTCCTTAGAGCCTAGACCAGGGTCATTTTCTGTCTCATTCTATTGGTCAAGCAGTCACAGCCATAGGGTGGAAGGCAGATAGAAACCTGACCTCACAGGAATGAGGGCATTTAATATTTTCAGGAAACTGCTGCCATTATCTGCTGAGACCTATCAGCTAATCAAGCTGTTTAGTACTTTATGTGAATTAGCTCATTTAATCTCCACAAGTATCTTCAGAGTGATCCACTATTACCTCTGCAAGGCTCACGGTCAAGTACTGTGTTCACACGGCAAAGTGTCTCATAACCTTGACTTTGATGTATCTTCTTAAATGCTCACCTGTGTAATTAGTGAAAGAGATCTAGATAATAGCTAATAATGATAATGCCAAAGAGGCTTGTGTAAGGGATGGAAAAGCACAATGGAGAGGGTTCTACCAAAGGTGAATTGTAAATGGCTTCTGGGAAGAGGTGTCCTTCCAGGAGGCTGTGGAAGACTGAGTACAATAGTGAGAACTGTATCTGAATCAGAACAGCCTGATGCAGGATGCTTGTGTGCTCTGCACACAAAAAGTAACTGAGCAGAGCACAGGGGTTGATTGATTCAGCAACCTGGCTGTAGTGGTACAGAGCTGGACCACTGGCAGCCCTGGGCTGAGGCAAGAGGATTATAAATGGATCCTGAGATACAGTAATAAGACTGTATCTCAAAAGGGAAGGGGTCTGGGGCTGGTCAAGATGAATGTGATCAAAATACATCATTTGAATGTATGAAATTTTCAGAGAATTTCTAAAATACTGTATGAAAAGAGAGGGTATTGAACATCACGTTGAAGCTTCTATGTACCCAGTAGGTTGGGACAGGGAATGTGTTTGGACATTATGAACCAGGGCAGTGGAATGATCTGAGGCATTAGTTTTCCAGGATGGTTTCCTCACTAGCAACAGGTAGGCGGTAGGCGGTAGGGGCCTTGCCTGGGAACTTGTTAGAAATGCAAATCCTTAGACTGCTCCACCCTAGACCAGCTGACATGGAGACTGGGGGTGGAAGATGCATTGTTTTTACAAGCCCTTCCCTGTGTCTTCCTCCCTACTGCCCTTAAAACCATTGAGAAGAAGGCTGGTTATTGTGGAAAGATAACTGCTTGGAGTAAGTAGCCCAACCCCTAAAGCTCTCTACTCAGGAAGCAGGGGAGCAGCAGTTGATGGCTGGAGCTGCAGAACAGCTCTTAAGGGAGTCTGAGTGAAAAGGACAGCTGGTGGCCCCTCACCATCTCAGGTCTGCTCTTCCAAAAGCCATTATCTCCCTCCTGAAGTGGCACATCCTAGCCTCATTCTGGAAGAAGCTTGTGGGAGGGTAGTGCTGGAGGAGTGCTCTTAACTCGCTTGGCTAAAAGAAAACATGAGTGTATAGGATGCCAAGCTTTTTATTTACCTATGCCCAGGCTGTTCCACAGAAGATATGAAGTAATGCAAGAATTAAAAACCCTATTATTATATTAAATACTGTATTATTTTATTATATTGTTATATATACTATATCATATGTATATGTTTATATACATTATATATTATAAAAACTCGGGACTAGAACAGACATTAAAAATCTTTTAAATGGCTCTCCTTTTCCTTTAAAAAACATTTTACTTGAGGCCCAGCATAAAACCTGGAAGTTGAGCTGCTACATGGAAGCAAAGGATTGGGGCTTTAGGCTTCCTGCCAGGGAAAAGAAGACAGGAACATAGGCAGTTAATGACTTGCGTTGTTTTTAACATGAAAAATAAATCTACGTCTTTAGACAAGGCAAACTCCAATCACATATTTTTCCCCCAGTTCCTCTTCAAAATGAAAGTGTGGCCAAGTAAAAATGTCCATCTAAGGATGAATGGGTGCTTTTTCGTGTTGTTTATGGGTGTGAGAGGCAGGGTGCCTGGGATGAGGGTTAAATGGGTAGGGCCAGCATCTACATGGTCTATGTTGACCAGCATCTTCAGTAGGTCATCTAAGAGAGCAGATGTGTTGTGTGATCTTTTAATCTTTGGCCAGTGTGATGCCATCTCATTTGCTCATTTGCGTTTCACTTTCCAAGGAACAAGTAGATCGCTTATATTGAAATGTGGTTAGGCAAATCTGTGTCTACATTAATGTGAGCATAGAACAAAACCATGGGAACAGTTAAGTGAAATGTATCTCAAAGAAAATGAGAGTTGATGTCAATGAACTTCAGCTTGTAGTAGCTTTCCCCAGGACTGCCTGTGATGCAAATGTTTCTAAGTTACGAATTGATGAGTATACTTAGAATTTAAGCTATGCTGCTTGGCATCAGACCAGTTTTATGTACCAGCAAAGTGGTACTTTTAGGTATTTCCTCCAATCACCTGACTTTGATTTGCAAGTTCATGGGTTACCTACCAACTTAGCAGTTTTCCATGACTGATCTTTGCACTTACAAACTCCCTCTATGCTTCTGCTTTTCATGGCTCTCAGAAACAGTCTGTGGTGCATTTGCTCCTGGCACTCTTCAGATAATAGGAAAACATTATCAGCTCCCTGTTAACTGTCATCTAGAAGTATGTTGTTCATCTTTCTCTGTCTTCCAGAGAATAGTGTGTGCCTTATGTAGGGCCTTGTTTATCCATTTCTGCAGGTCTTTAACAATCTCAATTTTTCTGTAAGTCAGTTTGTTTTCAAACTGTAAGGAAATATAACTTTTGGTGAACTTTGAAAACCATTTTTTTTTCATAACAAAAAAATAAAGCCATCTCTTTCATAAAGTCACCCCTTTAAGATGGGAGCACTTTCATGAGAAGATAATAAATTTCACAAATATTTGTCATAGAAAAGGTCTTCTACATATTCTTCAAGAAGTTTGCCTTCAAATAGTGATTCATTTAACTGAGTATGGAGATTGCCAGACAACAACAGTAATTAAAAGTTTTTAATATTTTTATTAAAAAATATTTGTGATAAGTAAACATTTATATTTGCTTTGTAAATTGTAGCAACACGTTCTACCAGCTATTTAAATGTTTCTTGTTAGTTTTCTTAACTGGAGAGAAAAAAATTACCGTAATGTTTTTCTAAGATTTATTTACTTTTGTCTTATGAATGTTTTGCCTGTGTGTATATATGTATACCTTGTGCTTGCCTGGTGCCTGTGGAAGTCAGAAGAGGGTATAAGATCCTCTGGAGTTAAAGGCATTTGTGAGCAACCATGTGGTTGCTGGTAACCAAACTCAGGTCTGCCACAAGAGGAACAAGGGCTCTTGGATACTAAGCCATTCTTTCAGCCCAAGTATTGTGATATTTTAAAGTCCTGGCCTCCATATTCATTCACTCATATTCTCTCTCTCTCTCTCTCTCTCTCTCTCTCTCTCTCTCTCTCTCTCTCTCTCTGTATGTGTGAGTGTGTGTGTGTATGAGATTGCTAAATTACTGACTTAAAAATTCTTCAGTAAGCTTAACTACCATTGTAGCTTACCTAGTGCAATTTTAAGTTTTTTGTTTGTTTTGTTTTCCAATCAAGCATTTAAAACATTTTCTCTTTTAAAATTTATATATATATATATATTTTTTTTTCTGAGAATATATATACATATATATATTCTCAGAGAATATATATACATATATATTCTCTGAGAATTTCATAAAATGTGTTTTGATCAGATTCACAATCTCCAATCAGAATCTTCCTGTTTCTCTTTCATTTCCTATGGTTTAAGAATCGACTCTGCTAATTCCCACATTGTCTCATCAACTTTTTCTGTCAGCTGTGAGGATACTCAAAGTATTTAATAACCAGACCCACACAACCCTCAGCAAATAAGAAAGGTTGCCTAACTAACCAGAACAATTTGCATCTATTTGTGTCTGTATCGCCAGAATTCCAACTGATGAGCAAAACACTTTCTACGACTATTTTCTTTCCTAAATTAAATTTCATCTTTGAAAGTTCCATTCATGTATATAATACATTGTAATCATTTTACCTTGAACCTCTTGTTACTTCTTGACACTCCTGTGGACCCCACCTTTTTCCTACAAGTATTTTTCTCATATATGTATCTTTTTGTTTTGTTTTGTGACACCCCACCTCCCCCCCCCCAAGTTTAACCAGGGCCATCTCTGTGGTTATAGGTTTGGTAGGTTTGGCCCTCAACCAGAATTTGTCAGTAGCCAGTAGTTCAGTAGGAAGGAATATGGCCCTGTGAACGCCCCCCCCATAATTGACTGTTGACAAGTGCAATCTTATGTAGGCTCAGTGCACACAGCATCAGCTGCTGTGAGATAATTATCAGTTAGTAAGGTTTGGTATGGAAACTCACAGCCTAGTCAGAGGCATTCATTTATATATATATATATATATATATAATATATATATATATATAATTCATATCTTAATGACTGGTGATAACAGCTGTCTTCAACATTGTGGCCACCTGAAACAGGTAATTTGTGGGTGCACAATTGTAATTGGCATAATTTTCCAGGAACCTTTACCACCTGTGCTACTTAAGAAACCATCTATCTTTCCTTGAATTACTAAAGTAATAATCTGATATGGCACTAACAAGGGAAATTTCTATCATTCAAAAGTAACCTTTCCCCCTTAATGAACTTAATGAACACAAATAATCTGTTTTTCAAGAGATGAGTAGTAACTGCCCCTTGCTTTTTTTTCTCTCTATATATTTTGGTGGCGTCTTTTTAAGATTGAGAGTTTTAATCACTGCCCGACATTGATGGAACCACGATGATCTGACATTTCCTCCTTCCTTTAGATGTCAAGAGGGATCGCTTCAATTCCTCCTTTGCAGATGTGTCAGTTCTCTTGGTCCTCATCAGGCCCCTGGTACTTGCTAAACACTCTGCCTACATTACTCCCATGGCCTTAGGGTTATATAAGGCTAGAGAAGAGCTGCCCTTGCTGTATGCTGCTCGCTTTAAATTCATGGCCTCGTCCTCTCGTTGGCCTTGTTTGCTAGTTGGCATTTGGATGACATTTCCTGGTACTATTACTCATTGCTTTCTTCTGGATTATCTTACTTTCTTCCCTCTTCTGGGACCTTCAGCGCCCCTCCCCTTTGTTCTACTCTTAGTTGATTTAGTTTCTCTGAGCTTAACACAAGTCAGAATGATGATTCATCCTTTAATCTTTCCCATGGTCACATCTACCAGCTCACTTTCAACATGGCTCACATGTCCCCGTTTCTTTCTGCTCTGGGCAGACTATCCATGCTCATAGCTTGGGTTAGGCTAGCCACTGGTACTTCATTCTGTACCCCTCACACACTTAAGGAGTCTTCTTCCCAAGGTGTTTCCTCCACTCTTCCACGTCATCAGACTTCCTCAAGCTGGCTGTCCTTCCTTCTTGGTATTGCAGTTTCCTTTTGTGTCAACACAAAACTCATCCACATTATTTTCTGTTTTCTACTGCCAATTCCATCTCTTCCCTTCTACTTGGATCTATGCTAATCAGGGCTTTGTCAATACTGCTGTAGCCAGAATCAATCCACCTTTGTATTTGTTGAGAAAACAACTGTGGAGTAAGACTTGGCTTCTCTCTTTATTCTACACCCCATTCAACCTCTTTATGAATCTTGTTGATTCTGATTCTCACATACACCCCTAATGTTCTGCCCCACCCTCTCTCCAGTGACATTACTTTGTGTTAGTCTTCATTTATCACGGGAACAGGCTAGGATGAACCATCAATAGACACCACTGACTTCAAGTTGTAAAGGGCTGCATTTAGTGAGGTTTCATAGCTGCTTTCCCATTTCCTATCTTTCCCAGATTCTAGAGGCTTTCTCCATTCCCAGGCTTATGGTCCTTGCTCTGTCTCAAAACCAGCAACAGAGTACTTTCCAATCTCTCTGACCTTGACTTCTATTATTTCTCTATCTCCATTTATCTCCATTTCCCTCCCTCTCCCCCCCCTCTCTCTCTCTCTCTCTCTGCACCTTATCTTCCTTTCTCAAGGACCCTTTCTGATAACATCTGGCTGCACTGCAATGATATAGATGGTCTTCCCATCCCAAGTTCTTCAACTTGATCACATCTACAAAGTCTCTTTTGTCATAGAAGAGGACATATTGACAGGAACTAGGAACTAAGGTGCAGACGTGGGGGTTTGGGGTGCATTATTCTGCCTATTCCACCACCATCAGGATTGTTTTTATAGCATCCTAACTAGTCTCTCCTGTAGTTGCTTCACTACAGGCTCTATTTACATCACAGCCACAGAGTGCTGGATAGTCTGTGGCTCTTGGAAGGAACATGGTCAGCCCAAACGGATAACTTTCACCTAAACTATATATGTATACACAGATCAAAGTGATCCTGTTTAAACATAGATCCTGTCATGTCACTCTTCACGTCACAGCTTGTGTGTGGCTGCCATCTCTCTGAACACGGCACAGGACTTCCTAGAGACCTCAAGGCTGTACCATATCCCCCTTAGGTACCCTAATTCCCACTTTAGATCTCTGAATAATGTCCTAGTATGTTGTATTTCTTCTTTGTAGCCCCAGTAGGCACTTGCCCAGACTAGCCTGGGGGCTTCCCTCTACATCTGTGTTCTCTGCTGAGAGAGCTCTTCTGAATAGGCTCAGGCCTGTAGTTCTCCATACTCCTATTCAGGTCTTTTGCAGGATGTCCTCTGACCATTCTTGGTAAATTGAAATCCTGTCCACACCTATTTTATTGCATTGTTTAGCTCCATTGTATTTACCAACATCTTATACATTGTGTATATTCATATTAAATTTTTTATTTATTTAAAAGGATTTTTAAATTTTGTGTGTATGGGTGTTTTACCCACATGTATGGATTTGTACATATTATTGCAGTGTCCACAAAGTAGGGTCAGATCCTACTGGAGTTACAGGCAGTCATTAGCCAAGTGGGAATCAACCTCAGGTTCTCTGGAAGCCTAGTATGTGCTCTTAACCTCTGAGCCATCCCTTCAGCCTGACTTTCTCTTATTTTTAATATCCCATAATCTTTCCGCTGGGACCTTTTAAGTGATTATACCAGCTGATAGTGTCTTTATGTGTGTAGCATTGTAATTATGTTTTCATCAAGCCTTCTTCCCTCAGAGTTCTCTGCATATAATTAGTGGTGAGTAGGAGGGGTTCTATGTAAATGTTCTAGCTTTGTGTCTGAGACTCACTTTGTCTTTGACAAGGTCTTGGGGCCTTGCTTCAGGTCATAAAGCTATGCCTGCATTGACATTGGCTGTTTGGAAGTTGCTGTTCTCTCATTGTCTTTCTGGGACAAATTAAACAAAGGCGGCTCATTCTCATAGAAAAACTGATTCAAAACTGAAAATTTCCGGAGGTTTAATGGAAGAAAAGATGGGGCTGAAAGGAAACAAATACAGGAGATCAGAGACTAGACCAGTGGTCCTCAAATTGTGGGTCAAGATTCTCAGGGTCCCTAAGACTTCTAAAAATTCTTTGATGTCAAATGGGTGTTCTTAACAATAGCTACATTAGTTTCTCTTTCTAGTTTCACTGTGTCACTTGGGAACATTGTAATTTTCTAGAGGATTAGAAAAGAGCTTGTGAGTGGAGAGGCTACCTTAAATGCCCTTCCCCTGTAATGAGATTGATGACTACCTTATATGCCATCCAGAGCCTTCAACCAGTAGCTGAAGGAAGCAGAAGCAGAGACCTACAGCTAAGCACTGAAGTGAACTCCTGGAATCCAGTTGCAGAGAGGGAGCAGTGATGAGCAAAGGGGTCAAGACCAGGCTAGAGAAACCCACACACAAAAACAGCTGACCTGAACAAGGGGGAACTCATGGACCCTAGACTGATAGCTGGGAAACCAGCATTGGATTGATCCAGACCGCATAAAAGTAGGTGTCAGTGAGGAGGTCTGGGTAATATATGGGGCTTCTGTAATGGATCAGTATTTATCCCTAGTATACGAATGGACTTTGGGAGCCCATTCCACATAGAGGGATACTCTCTCAGGCTAGACACACGGGGGAGGGCCTAGGCCCTGCTGCAAATGATGTGACAGACTTTGAAGATCCCCAGTGGAAGGCCTCACCCTCCCTGGGGAGCAGAAAGGGTGTCAGTGGGGTCAGGAGAGGATGGGACGGTGAGAGAACTGTGATTGACATGTAAAACAAGCTTGTTTCTAATTTAAATTAAAAAAAATTAAAAAAGAGCTTACGTCTTTTATTAAGAAGGCATTAAAGACATATTCAGGAATACAGAGTGGTGCCTCTCTTATCAATTAAGTTCTTTGAGATAGGAAATAAGTTGTCAATAACTTGTTTCATGGTAATATTGCCAAATCAAATTATTGTTTAAAATAATGAATTTGCTTAAAGCTTTCATTTTTTTCCCATTTTTTTAAAATCTGAATTAGAAACAAGATTGTTTTACACGTCAATCCCATTTCCTTCTCCCTCCCCTCCTAGCCCACCATCCCCCCAAATAAAACCCTACCTATCACATATCCTTTCTGCTCCCCAGGGAGGGTGAGGCCTTCCATAGGGAGTCATCAGAGTCTATCATACCCTTTGGGATAGGGCCTAGGCCCACCCCCATGTGTCTTGGCTCAGGGAGTATTCCTCTGTGTGGAATAGGTTCCCAAAGTCCACGCCTATGCTAGGGATAAGGACTGAAGGAGTTCCCGTAGATTTCTGAGGTCTCATCACTGAAACCCATGTTCCTGGGGTCTGGATCAGTCCCATGCTGGTATCCCAGCTATCAGTCCGGGGAACAAGAGCTCCCCGTTGTTCAGGTCAGCTGTTTCTGTGGGTTTCACCAGTCTGGTCTGGACCCCTTTGCTCATCCCTCCTCCTTCTCTGCAACTGGATTCCAGTTCAGTTCAGTGGTTAGTTGTGGGTGTTGGCTTCTACTTCCACCAGCTGCTGGATGAAGGCTATAGGATGGCATATAAGACAGTCATCAATCTCATTATAGGGGAGGGCATTTAAGGTAGCCTCTCCTCTGTTGCTTAGATTGTTAGTTGGTGTCATCTTTGTAGATCTCCAGACATTTCCCTAGTGCCTGATTTCTCTGTAAACCTAAAATGTCTCCCTCTATTATGGTATCTACCTTTCTTGTTTTCTTCTATTCTTCTCCTGACTCATCCTTTCTGCTCCCTCATTTCCTCCTCACCCCTCCTCTTCTCCCCTTCTTAATCTCCTAGCTCCCTCCCCACTCCTCCTGTGCTCCCAATTTGCTCAGGAGATCTTGTCCCTTTCCTCTTCTCCCGGAGACCATGTATGTCTTTCTTAGGGGCCTCCTTGTTTACTAGCTTCTCTGACAGTGTGGATTTTAGGCTGGTAATCCTTTACTCTATGTCTAAAATCCACATATGAGTGAGTACATACCTTAAGGTGATTGCCATTAGTTATGACGCATGTCTTTGATGAGCTTTATGGACACCAAGGGGTCCAGGGAGCAGAACTTTGCGGGAGCTGTAGTCCATAGAATTTTGCTTATAGAACTCAGCTCACTCAGATTCAGCTGTGTCCCTGCCTTGTCCTATTCTTTCTCCAGAGTCTGTGCTGGGTGTTTCAATCGCCCTACAAGGAGGTGAGCAGTGCTTCTCATTATTTGGGATCTGCGCACACCATTCAGGGTTCCTTCCGGAGAGCACAGATTTTTCTAGAGAGGCTAGGAATAATTGGCGGACAGGCCCAGATTCTCCTCAGACTGACACTGTCCTGTACCACAGCCAGCTCACCGGAGGGAATAGTGCGCATTTGCAAACATTCCTGAAGGTCCAGGCAAAGAAATGGAACATCCTGTGTTGTGTCTACCCCTAAATAGATGCTGAGGCTGCACACAGGAATAGTTTCTCCTTTGAGTTCTTTTGACAGGAGTTGGTAGTTGCTGAAGATCACAGCAGGAGATAGAGTCAGACTAAGAGTAGGTTCCTGCCACTCCTCTATCTGCTGACATCAAACATTCAACTTTACCAATCATGCCCCGCCCTCTGGTCATGATTGATGCTTTCTTAGGTGTCTGGTGGATGCTGAAAACTCAAGACAGAACAGAACCATGTGTTTTTCCTTGCATACATACCTATGATAAAACATGATTTGTAAGTTAGGCATATAGCAAGATTAAAAATGATCACTAATATTAACACCGGTTATTAAACAATATATGCAATACAAGTTATTTAAAGGCTATGAGCTGTTTCTAGAATTTTCTATGTGGTAGTTTTGGATTGTGGGTATCTGAAATTGTGGGAAACAAACCCAAGATAAAAGGGCACTTACTGCTGTATTTATTCCTTAGATATGACATCTATCCATTTATTTACTTACTTACTTACTTAGTTAATTTTTAAGGCAGGGTCTTGTAATATAGCTCATCCTAGCCTTGAACTCACTATGGAATGCAGGCCAGCCTAGAACTCACCACTCCAGCCTTTCCACTGCTGAGATCAAAGCCATGCACAAGCATCACAGTTTAGAAGTAGCATCTTTATTAAATCAGTAGCATACTCAAAATTCTTATGATAAAATAGTAACAAGGCTAAATGTTGTGACTGAAATCAATATTTGAATTGTTATATTGAAAAAGCAGGTTGCCGTTTTATAAGCACATTGAAGAATTTTATTTCCTCTAATCCTTTTAGCTGTCAGGACATGATTTTACTCAGCTGTTAGATGAACTGGGAAGGCAGCTCTGTGATTCTAATATATGACATGAGACCAATAAATGCTGATGAACTTTATGCTTTTAAGAAACTTGTTTCTCCTTAAGTCTGTTTACCATTCTAACAAATGGCATAAAAATGGCTGAATGTGGCCTGTACCCTATTGCTGACACCTGGAGCTGATGTCATATGCAGGCAGGAATACTTACAAATTGGTGTGATTTTGTGTTCAGAGAATAACAAGTTACCACTTTACAAAAGGTGTTTGGAGAAAGCCTTAAATTGGACATTTGTGTTCCTTTAGCAAATGACTAGAAATCTGTAGAATTTCATTTTGGAAGATTTTTTTTTAATGTTGTAATAGGACCATTTATATACTTTGTTTAGCAAAACTGTATGATACACTTTAAAGTTGTAAAAAGAACTGTGGTGTTTTCAACTGCTATATAAATTTATATAAATATATGGTGAATTGTAAAAGCCCTATTTTAGTGTGGATTTCTTATATTTCATATCTCTCTCTCTCTCTCTTTATATATATATGTATATATATATATATATGAATTGCCCTTATATATATAACTATATAGGAACTATAAATATAATTATACATATAGCATATATATCTATATACTTGTGAAGGTTAATTAATCTGTTTCTATTTTTTAAATATCAAGAGTCTCAAAGATTCTTGCTGTGATTAACACTACTATATGCTAATGAATTTTTTAACTACTTATTTTTAGCAAATAGTCTTTGTCAAGAAGAATTGTTTGTGAGCTTTCTAGGTCATCCTCAACAAGGCTCCTTATATCCCTTCTAATAATGGCACTACCAATAGGGATCTGAGTTGTCAGGATGTCTACTGGGCATTCTTTATAATAAGCACTGGTTTCCTGTGTGGGAAATACAGCACTGCAAAGATCTGGTCATTGGATGTAAACTGTTTCCTGTTTTGATGCTGTTTCCCAATTTTTCCCTGATGCTGGCTAATCATGGGAACTGCTGCTTGGAAGGGTTTTGTGGAGGCATGGAACATCCCCATGTTCCCCTGCACCCTGTGTGGTATTTATATACCCTTTGAGGTCTGTATCCCCTTAGGAAATTACATCTCTTAACTGACAGTTTCAGAATAAAATGGCCCACAGACACAGGATAAACACCATCAAAGCCATAAGCTATTGAACGGTGGTTTCTTAGTAGGTCTCCTAGTTGACTGGGCTGGGCCAGGTCATAACAGAGAAGTAAATGGAGGCCATAAGATGCAGGTCGCTGTATGAGGCCACAGTTTGAAAGGTATATGCCACTTTTCTGAGGCTCCTAGGATATCCTTTATAATCAGGCAGTTGTATTCCCTTTCCTGAGAGAGACTGGTTTGGGCAAATGTCAGGAAGAATGCAAATGAGAAAGCAACCAGGATGTACCAAGAGCAAATATCAGCGTCTGGCACGGCATTGCCAGTCAGCTGCAGAGAAGAAGCAGGCTTAGCAATTGAGTGTTTTGTTCTTCTGAGGCTGGTAGCACTGTGGAAATGTGGGGCTCAGGGCCTTATTGTTAAAGGGCTTTTTGGATGAGACTGTAGTTGGTTGTTTTTACTCTTTGTTCTTTGGGGACCCACCACCCAATTCCCAAATAAATACACAGAGACTTATTTTTGCTTATGAATGCCAGCCCTTAGCTTGGCTTGTTTCTAGCCAGCTTTTCTTAAATTATCCAATCTACCTTTTGCCTCTGGGATTTTACCTTTCTCTATTCTATATACCTTTCTTTCCTTCTCAATCCGTGGCTGGCTGTGTGACAGTGTGGCTGGCCCCTGGCATCCTCCTCTCCTTTTTCTGGTTCCTCTCTCCTTCCTTTTATTTATTCTCTCTGCCTGGAGGCCTTACCTGTTTCTCTCTCCTGCCTAGTTATTGTCCATTCAGCTCTTTATTAAACCAATCAGGTAATTTAGATAGGCAAAGCAACACAGCTTCACAGAATTACACAAATGCAACATATAAGAGTGCAACAGATCTTTGCATCATTAAGCAAATATTCCGCAGCATAAATAAATGCAACATGTCTTAAATTAATATTTCTTAACATGAGACAGTCTAATATATTCCAAGAAATATCTTGGCTTGTGTAATTGAAAAATTTCAGGAAGAGCTTGTAGATATGGCCGGACTAAGGGTCCCCAAATAAAATGTCAGTCAGATTGGAATCTTAACTCTCTCCATCTCTCAAGCATGGTCCCCTATCATTGAAACACTGACTCTATGTCTCTGTAAGGTACATTGATAGAATTGTATGATGAGGTATTTTGTCCTGTCAGTCAATATTCTTAACACTTTCTTCAATTTCATAAAGAGAATACATAGGGGAAACCATGAAATGATAAAAAAAAAAAGTTAACAACCATTCCTGGACCACTGGTCTAAGGATATGACTTGTGTTTAGCATTATGCTAGCATGAGAATGTGGAAACACCAGCCTTGGCAGAGTAGCCTTTTCTAACCAACCGTTAGCTCAATCTGGATAATTCCTAAGTAACATCCTTTGCATCTGAAATGTGACAGACATAGACACTTCTCATGGTGTCCAACAATACATGCTCTGTACTGTACATGCATTCTTTACTCCTTAACAATCTTGTGCCTTGGGAGTCATTGTCTGCTTTGCACAGGAGAAACTGAGAATCAGAATGGCTAGCAATTTGACAAACATCATTGGACTAGGAAATGGTAGAGCCAAACATAAAATCTAGCCAATCAGAAACCAGAGCCCCCACCCTAATCCCAAGTCTCTTCCCAAAAGCTATTTGATCCAGATGGAGCCTGTGAATTACTGTGCATTTGTGTCATGGGGACGAGGGCCACTGGTAGCTCCATGCTGTCCTTGGTTGTGTTACTATGCATTTCTGTCATGGAGACAAGGTCAACTGGTAGCTCCATGCTGTCCTTGGTTGTGTTTCTGTGCATTTGTGTCATAGGGACAGGATCCACTGGTAATTCCATGCTGTCCTCAGTTGTGTTACTGTGCATTTCTGTCATTGGGACAGGGGCCACTGGTAGCTCCATGATGTCCTTGCTACTGGGAGACAGAATCACTCCTGAGGATACTTTGAACATGTGATTGCATGTGTACCTGTCTGGGCTGGGTGTTCAGAGCATCCATCCACACACAGCTGCCACACTCCAATTTAAAACTCCACCTGAGGATGTGCACATTGTAAACTCTGTTTCCTTTTACTGATGTTGGCAACTGTCTGAAGAGAGGAGGAAAATTGAAGCACTTCAGGACTGCTTTGATGTACTGCCAAGAGGCACCTCTAAATAAACAAGTAAAGCCCAAAGTTGTTTGCTTGTGTAGTCTGTAAAGTACATAGATAACCAACACAGTACTCTCCATATGAGCTGGTATGTGCATTCCTATTCCTGGGTCCTGATGAAATGGAACAGATGACAAAAATCTCTTCATATGTTGAAAAGAATACACTTGAATGCTTAAAAAGCAAAACTCGCTGGAGAGATGGCTCAGCCATTAAAGGCTAGGGTCACAACCAAAAATACAAAAAAGCAACACTTATTCTTTTTTAAGCGTTACATTTTTAGAGCCCTTCTGAAAGTTGAAATAGGTGCACATTCTCTCTCTGACTGTGTGGTTGCCTGGAATTCTGCAACTTTGAATTTAAGTCTTAAACTGTCTTTCACAGGGATGGGGCCTTCAGTTGTTTTAGAGCTGTGCAGTATCTTTCCTAAAGAGAATGGACTGAAATAGTATCTTAAGTGGGGGAATATAAAGGAAATCAGTGTAAGTTCTAGTTAACTATAGAATTGTTCTGATTTGGGGAAACAGTACTGTAAATTTTGAAGTGACATTGCGTGAGACTGGGAGGTGATTTGTCGAGAACTTTTGTATAATATGCTTGAGAACCTAAGTTTGGTTCCCAGAACATGGAAGAACTAAAATTAATCACATACCCACTTCAAATATTCAAAGAACACAGACTGGAAAGTGAGTATGTTTGACTAAGTAACCACTGAGAGGATGCCGGTATTGACTTTTTGAATGGTTTAAATGACTGAAAGTAAACCATGTCTTCAGTTACAGTCATTCATTCCAGATCTACTCACAGATACCCAAAGCCATGGTATCCCATCCTGTATATTAATTAACATAAACTAACATAGTATTTGCATATAATCAATACATGCTTTCTTTCCTGTACTTAAATCATCTCTGGATTATATCACCTATTATGATGTAAATACTATGAAAATATTATTTTCCTCTTTGCTGATAATTTGCATCTAAAAGCTATTTCAGAGCAACAGAACTAATCATTACCATTATCTGATATGGTACTGCCATAAGCAGTACACATTTAATTCATAAAGAATCCACTTTGTGTTTAGGACACACTAGGTCAAGTGTTCATAAAAACATCTGTAGACCCAGGTCTCTCTTATAGTGCATAGCATATCTTTAGGGCATAGGAGAGATGACTTGGCAAAATAATGATGCCATAGAATAGCAAGGATTCATTAAAGAGCCAGGCACATAGTAAAATGGAGGCACAAAGAAAAGGACTAAATATCAGACTCATAAAGAAAGAATGGAGGAGACACAGGCTCTGGTAGAGTGACTACAACTTCCCATTGCCCCATTTAGGCATGACATAGCATGACAAATCCAATGCTAGCCAAATAGCTCTGTCGTTGAGAATTATTTTGAATATATATATATATAATATATATATATATATATATATATGGGAATATAGTGCTTGCTTTAATTAGATATGATAAGACATGTAGACATTGATATATCCTGAGTGACTTTTTTGTTTTTGTTTTTTTGAGACAGTGTTTCTCTGTGTAGCTTTGGAGCCTATCCTGGTACTCGATCTGGAGACCAGGCGGGCCTCAAACTCAGAGATCTTCCTGCCTCTGCCTCCCGAGTGCTGGGATTAAAGGCATGCACCACCAACGCCCAGCTCTGAGTGACATTTTTATAAGAAGGACCCTATATGTAGAAAGTAAAGCACCTCCCTGGGACCATGCGGAGAAGTTTTGGGAATGGGAGAGCCACAGCCTTGATCATGGTTAAATGGGAAGGAATTGGTGAGGTCATGCATGCAGGCTTAGGGTTGACCAGCTGGCTCCCTGGTTTTGTATAGGTGATGTTCTGTCTGTACATGCTTGGCCCCTTTTAAGGCAAACATATTGTATGATGATGCCTGGGAATTCAATAAAAATAGCTGGGTGGTGGTGGCGGCACACACCTTTAATCCCACACTCGGGAGGCTGAGACAGGCAGATCTCTGTGAGTTCGAGACCAACCTGGAGAGCGAGTTCCAGGATAGGCTCCAAAGCTATAGAGAAACCCTGTCTCCAAACAAATCAAAAACACAATGGGGAGGATAAAGGGAACATATGACCATAGATGGCTTGCAGATGAGCACAGGCTGAATGCAGAGTTGTTTTCTATCTTAGAGTTGGCTAGTCCTGTAGGAACAGTCTCTTCATCAGTTGTGCTCTAGTTCCTGAACATGGAGAATGGAGAAAAGAAAAATAAAGTTCATTAAAAGCTTAGGAGGTGAAATGGAGAAGGTAGGGGTGGTCACCTAGAAAGCCTGGACTTGCTCATTGAGTCTCCAGGAGCCCTCCAAAACTGAGAAATGTAGAGTGGTCCTGTGCTGTGGGGCCGTCATCCACTTTCAGCAGCAAGATTGTTGACTAGCGAGGCATTAAGTATAGAGACGTGGGGACAGCCGTGGATTCTAAGGAATGATAATGAATAGGGTCATAAACAATCATCAATAGGATAGGGAGGAAAGGATAGATACAGGCCCATTTAAATATGCCTTGCCTGGTTGGCTGTGGGTCAGAGAATGGAAAGTGGTGTCTCACTGCCTGCCCATGAGTTACAGGCAGAGTCACAATCAGAACACAGAACGGTTGGAATAAAGTGTGTGTAGTGAAAACAGGGACAGATTTAGTTGGGATCGCTTGTTCAGGATCAAGGTAAAACATTCAAGGCAAGGTTTAGTTGACTTGAAGGTTCTGTTACTTGTACTTGAATACAAGGTATTGCTTTTAGAAACAGAGAAAGAAAGAAAGGCAGAGCACAGATATAATTAACAACATCAGAGGGGGCAAGCAAGATGCTAATGGAAGGAACAGAGAGATGAGTAGTATGCAAACTGGTTCTGAATGGTATACATAAACTGGTTCCCAGTAAGAGGAGAGAAGCAAGGTTAATGTCAGGAATGGGTGGTGGCCTCTGAAGGGAACAGATTCTAAAATTCCCTGTGGATATCAAAAATGCCAGGTCTTCACATGATATTTAAATACAATCTACACATACTTTTGTCTGAACACTAAATCATTTCTGTAAGTTAAATCATCTCTGGGTTATGTACCTGATATGGTAGAAAGTATTGTACTGGGCTGCTAAGAAAAGAGCCTGAATAAGTTCCTTTTCATCCCAAGGGAGAGTGATACCTAGGAGTGGAGGCTGCCGACAGAGAGGGCTGGCTTTACCCTCAATCACTGGAATGTCATGGAACCAGGAACCCACAAACAGGGATGGGCCTCCCTCTGACAGATACAATTCATGAGGGTATACTGGTCTTGACAGCTTGTGCTAAGGCAACTTTGATGACCTCAGATGCATGGTCTCTTCTGATGTCTTGCTGGGTGCTTTGCATAGAACATGGTGTGTGGGCTTAGTCTTAAGGACATGATTGGCAATGGCTGAAGGTTGAAATTATCTTCAGAAATACCAGCTCTACAGTGGGTGGAGAAAGTAGGTGGTGGATGATGAGCCAGTTAAAAAATCACTGAGCCCCTTTTGTGATGACCAGGAAGCCCAGGGATACAAGGGTTCTGAGAGCCAGTTCCAGTGAAGGTTATTACGAAACTATGGACTCTTGATTTTTCTGCTTACCTACCAGGTCTAGACTCTCCTGGGCAATGCCATTGTTCTCAGTAAGTTTGCAGACTCAGCTTTATAAAAGCCATTTGTTTCATCAGTCTGGTATTTGGGTCCTAGAATGTTGCTATAAGTAGCTAATAGCTTTTCATTCACAATGAGAGTTACACTTTCCCTCATTCCAAGATTTATTTACCTTTAAAAAAGAACCAAATCAAATATCATCAGTGTTTTTCTTAGCCAGTAGCATCTTTTTGACCACTGGTATTCTAGGCGATTCATTCCCAAGGGACAGTTTAAATAGAAATGCCTGGTGTGACTCAGGGAAGCAAAAACACTCATTACTGTTTTAATGAATTCAGAAAGGAGGTGTACCTTTCCTGGGAGAAGCAGGCAGCTTCTGGAGCAAGAGCCAGTGAAGCCTGAGGTTTACTTACTATACTGCAGAGGAGAGGAGGAAATCAGGATAAAGGAAAAGCAATCAAATGCTGGTAAAAAGTCATCAGCTGCACAGTGACTGCCACCTTCCCCGATCCCGCATCCTAGTGATGTCTTAGCTCTGAGGATAGCCATCTCCGACTGCCCCTGCATTTGGAGCTCTCATTCTTCACTGTTACTGGCATTTGCAAATGATTTTCAGTGTCCTTGACATTCAAAGAGCAAGGGGCAAAGAATGGAAACACCAGATAGTTTGGCAGGGCCCACTGCTGGTCTGTTTGCCCACGCAGACATGAAGTATAACAGATTTGTTGATCCTGGATGGATGGATGGATGGATGGATGGATGGATGGATGGATGGATAATGTTGTTGAATTTTTCAACATTGGATCTCCATGGAGCCCTTGCTGTTGACCTCATGATGAGACTGACTTTTAGACAGGTAATAAAATCATTGTAACACAAAACACCTTAGAGAAACAGGCATTCAGTTCTTATCTTCAATTTTGAGAGAGTCTGCTGCTTGTTGTATACTCTGTATACATTAGGGAGCATTATTTCAACACTGCAAAGCAGATAACCCCAGTACTTGGAGACAGAAGAAGGAAGCTAACCTTAAGTTTGAGATTAGTCTGTCTATATAATGAGTTCTAGGCCAGCCTAGGCTACTTAGAAGGCTATTGTTATAAGCAAACTTACTTCAGACTATTGATAATGCTGAAATAGTTTCTATAATTATTTCTAAAATAAGCTATTCAGATATTTGTTTATATTTGTTTTTTTCTGCTTCTTGTTTTGGTAAATTCTATTGCTATTTATATTGAATGGGTAGGGATTGTTTCTATGCAGGCCAGGCACTGTTTCCAGGTACAGGTTACCCTTTGCTTCTCAGACCTAGCTGCGGTACTATGTGCATAATACCAGTTTTAACAACAATTCACAGAGGCAAAAGTAAACTTTGCAAAATATCAGGATAACAGGATCTTCTATGTCTGTGTCCTGTCAGCTCAGGCAGCAATCAGGATGTCTTTCTTGTGTGCTTTGACAGCTCTCATGTGCAATTGGATCTGTCAGTTTGAGTATAGGATTGTGTGACCACTGCCAGAGATGTGTTTTCTATCTGGGGTACTCAACTGTAGTTCCAGGATAGTTAAATGGTATCCTTGTCTTTTCTGCCAGCCAGCCATATTGAGAGACAAGGATCTGTAGGAATGGGGTAAGAGCAAGTGGGTTACTTCCTCCATAGTCCTGCTCTATTAACAACCGTTCTATAGCATCATCTCACAGATACAAAGAAAATGTTCTCAAGGGGAACGAGGACTTTCAGCCTGAACCAGTTGTGCTGCCTGTGTGGACTAACTGTCCAATCCTGTGTAATCAGGAAAACTTTAAGAACTGGCAGGATTGGAGCAGATGTTGAGTTCCTTGGTCCCATGCTAACTTGCTCTTATGACCCATGTGTTTCTGCAGGAATATTAATGGGGAGACTAAGGCTACCATAGAGCAGAGGCAGACACTTTCAGTTAGTGCCCAGCATGAAGCAGGGATGGATACTCAGAATCCTTTCTCCTCCTGCAGTGACTTTCAGCAGCTGCTACAATAAACCTCCCACACAGAAGAGTGATGTCATCTCCCACCTAGCCACTAAGCTTACAGGCTTGAGCTCCACATTCAGTGGGAAAGTGGGTGATGTAACTTGGAGATAGGAAAGCAGATTCTTACAAGGCTAGGCTTTATTTTAAATTCGGGTTTCCTCTGTTCAAAACCCAATTGCAGAAGTCAGAAATCATACCTGAGACTCGGGAAATGGTCCCCTTCCATCTGGGTCTCTACTCTTCTGAGGGAGACTATGCACTACACCATTTGCCATGTGGAGCCTATATTTGCAGCCTTCTCTAATTTATTCACAATTGCAGATGATTTAAGTTCTGCCACCCCCTTGCCATTCTGCTCTCAAATACCCAACAGATTTAAGAAAGCCAAGGGAAGCTGGATGCTGGAGAGGAGCAGTGTAGACATTACTTGATACAGTCATTGCTCGATAAACAGATGAGGTAATGTAAAACAAAAACCCTGGCAGAAGTAGACTAGTTTTCAATGACAAGAACAAACATAAACAGTCCAGTGATAACTGACTCGTTCACATTACTATGAATAGTGCACTGAGCTTGTTCAGTGCACTTGATTCATGACGCCTTTTTCATAGCCAGTAATATATCACAAACCATGAAGTGAGACAAACCGTAAACTAAAACGGACTCTTTCCAGTTCCTGCAAATAACCCTGCTGAGATCTGTCTATGTCGAACTAGATCAGGGCCTCACCCTCAGCCCAAGTCCTTGTGCCTCTGACCTGAAGGTAGTGTCCTACTCATGCCTACACATTTGCCCCTGTCTGAAAGCCACACACTGGATTCACAGCAGGCATGGGATGGAGTTACTTGCAAAGACTTCTGTTTTGCCCATTTGTGTAGAGCACCACTTCAAGCAGCCTGAGAAGCTTTCTCGTTTACCCTGGGGAGCAGCAGGAGAAGTTCATTCTCTAAGGCCTGGGGATCATTTGATGGTGGTAAAATTACTGGCAGACTTTGAATAAAGAGTGAGTGCATCCAAACCGTTGACATTCCTTCTCCCTTGATTGTTTTTAATATGGTGACTCATCTTCGACTGGTACATGGAGGGGAAGCAGACTGCCTTCTGTCTATTTTTTCCAGATGCTGAGCAGCTTTTCTGACTGGTTAGTTCCTAGTTGGTAGGTCAGTCTGCTTCTCTCAGGATGTGGGAGCTAGGTACCACAGTGATAACAGGATGCCCACTGCCATTTTCTTTGTTCCCTAGGGAATTTTATTTTTATAAAAGACAACTTGTCTGCCCACAGAGATGTCTATGTATTATCTCTGGTAGACATGACACTGCCCTTATTTCAATTTTTCACTTTCAGAACATTTTCCATGTGGGGATGTTTAATGTAATGTTGTTCCCACACCCACCACTATTTCCATTTTTTCCAAATCCATAATAATTAGGAGTCTCCAGAATTATATATGTCATTCCCAAAATAATGAGATATTTTAAGGACCATACTTTGTATTCCCTTGGGGCTTTGTGTTTGCTTGTTTATGTTGATACCTGCTGATCGTTCATATGGGCAAGACATTTGTGATTGTTATTAGTAAAAATATCCTTGATTCTAAAAACATAATAAAACAAATGCTTCTGAGGAGTGACATAATGGGAAGAACATGCACAGAAACTGGGTGGAAATGTTCAGAACAGAATTTGGTCCAGCAAAACCCACCAACTTCCTGAATGCTCCATTCAGAGCTATTCAGTTCCCCAAAGGGGGCGATTATTTCTTTAAACAATTTCACACTCTTCAGAAGTCTTATTTTCCCAGGACTGACTGTGAATTCAAAGAGCGCTCAGATTTGGCCCTCATTTTAATTCTTGCCTACCCACTTTCTGGCTATACTAAATCATCTCTTTATAAGGAAGTACTATTTTACTTGTTCAGTAAATGACAAGATTTTTCTAAGTTTTATGATGGGATCATTTGTGAGAAAATTGCCCCAATTTACCCAGTATCTAAAAACTGTAGAAAACCCAGAGTATGGTTTAGAACCTCCATAATGAACAGCTTATGTTCCACTGTTATTTTAAGACTACAATCAGTACTTCTATGTCTCTCTCTAAATTTACTCTGAAAGCTGGGAAACACATCCAATCCTAAGGCAAAGCTTATGACGTCAGCAGCTTCACAATAGCTCCCTTCTCTAAATGTGATGCTTTAGAACTCATTGTTTGCCCATGTTTGAACTGATCTCATGTATTAAGGGCTGCTATAGAAATAGAATTCTGTTGCTATTTGCCACAAGTGTCTTCTCTTGGCCCCACTAATTTCCTCAAAATTGTCTCATAATAAATTTCTTGTTCATTTTTCTCTAACCACAATGTCATATTTGTGTATGCTTCTCTAAGTGTTAGGCTATGAGGTTATGTCTGTTCATGGGCGAACTGATTACATCTTGCTTCGTAAGTAGTGGTGGTTCTTCTTGATTGGGGCATGGAAAGACTTCAAGCCATTATAGACTAGCCAGCTGAGCACAGGCCAGCTGTACGCTGACATCATGATACTTGAGCTGTGTAATTTAGTGTTTTACTCTTGAGGTGCAGAATAAGACAAGGGCGCCAGCTTATACCAGATCTGTTAACATGCTGGATATCACCCTCATTTCAATGTGGGAGTAATGAGAAATATAAGATAGAAGGATGCATTTCACATTTGGATATGTGAAACTATGAAGAAATTATGCAAAAACAGTGGCTAAAATTAGTAAGTCAAGTGTCCAAAATAGAAAGGTTTATTATGCAGGTATTCACTATGTAGTCCTCAGATTTGTGATCCTCTTACCCAAACTCCCTAAGTGCTGATATCACAGGGATGTACTAAATCTAATATTTACATATACTAAAGCTTAGTAATGGGTACATGGATCTTGATTATATTCTCTACTTTTGTGTATTCTTGAAATTTTCACAGTTAGCAAAAACCTTAAAAAAACACATTTTAAAAATTTAGTTGTATTTTTCTATATTAGTAAAGAGTAAATAAATAGAAATGGGAACATCCCTATTTGCAGTAGAGATATAAATCACACAATACAGAGGAATTGATCTAATGAAAGATTGCTGACACAGAACCACTTCTGAGGAACTGCGTCCTCTAGTACTATAAGCATGTGTTCATTCAAAATGGGTGAATATGAAATCATACACATTCAAGTTGCTTTATGTGTGTTGAGCAGGTTGTGTGCATGTGTGTATACGTATACATGCTCGCTCATAAATACATACAGAAAAGAACAAAGAAACTGAGGTCATGGATTTGAGAGAGAGCAAGGGAGCCTTAATGGAAGGGTTTGGGAAGGAAAGGAAAGGAGAAAGCAATTTAATTATGTTTTAATTTCAAAAACTTCATAATTTTTTCAATGGATGAGTATAAGACCTAGACCTATAAAACTTTTAGAAGAAAATACTCAGATGTCCTGTTTCTCAGGATACAAAAAAAAATGAAACTTAAAAATATTAAACACAGATGAAAAAGTTGTATCTAAGAAAATGAACACATTATCTTTGGAATTCAATCAAATATCCATGACACACATGCAAAAGAACATATTTCCAGAATACATAAAACAGTCACTTGGTTCCCCTGTTAGAAAGAGCAGATGCATACCTTACCAAAGACAGCCAAAGATGAGGTGAGCCAGATGTGGTGGTGTAGGCTCCAGTCTCAGCTCTCAAGAGGCTGAGGCAGGAGGATCATGAATTTGAGGCTGTTCTGGGTTAGAAAGGAATACTGACCTAAACAAAGCCGATTACCCCCACAACAACCATCACTACCACCCCCACAACAAACCAGGTGAAAGGATAATGGCTGGAACAGGCTGAAGTGTAAAGGCTTACTCAATGTCACATATGTAGCGTGTTGATAAGCTAGTAATCTCTGAAAGCCACCAGATAAACTACCAATCTCTGTAAGTCATTTAATAACCTAGCATTCTCTGAGTCACTTAGGAACATATCTCAAAAGGCTTGAGAATATTTAGCTTCTTCTTTTCAGTCACATCACTTCCATGGATATCTATTAATAATGTGTTTACACACAGATTTGTTAAAGCAATTTGAAAGCAACCTAAATGGTAAAGAATATACAAAAATTTAATATGTTAGAATGTTATTTCTTTTTAAAACATTGAAATAGATTGACTTTTTTAAATGAGTCATACTTAGATAATATAATGGGAAATAAAATACAATTCCTGAAGTCCTCAATAATGGCTTTTAATATATCCTTAGAAAAAAAATTAGCTGAGGGATGCAAGGCTTAACAGTCACAGTATTTTGATGAATAAATTGTGGATGATTTTGTTTTCATTTTTTTAAAGTTTTCCAAATTTGTTCAGTAAACATATATTATTTTAAACAAAGATGTTTTAAATGTTTTTTATATTTATATTTAAATTAGAAACAATCTTATTTTACATATCAATCCCAGTTCGCTCTCCCTCTCATCCTCCCATAGACCCCCACCCTCCCCATTCACTCCCCATGGAGGGTGAGGCCTTCCACGGAGGATCTTTAAAGTCTGTCACATCATTTGGGGCAGGGATTAGGCCCTCCCTGCTGTATCTAAGCTGAGAGAGTATCCCTCCATAGGGAATGGGCTTCCAAAGTCCATTTATGCTCTAGGGATAAATACTGGTTCCACTGCCAGAGGCCCCATAGATTGCCCAGGCCTCCTGTCACCCACGTTCAGGGGGCCTAGTTCAGTCGTCCTATGTTGGTTCCCCAGCTGTCTAGATGGGGTCCATGAGCTCCCACTTGCTCAGGTCAGCTGTTTCTGTGGGTTTCCCCAACATGGTCTTGAATTCTTTGCTTATCATTCCTTCCTCTCTACAACTGGATTCCAGGAGTTTTTCTTAGTATTTAGCTGTGGATCTCTGCTTCTGCTTCCATCAGCTGCTGGATGAATCTCATCATAGAGGAAGGGCATTTAAGGTAGTCTCTCTTAAGAGTATATTGCTTATATTCTTAGTTGGGATCATCCTTTTGGATCTCTGGACTTCCCCTAGTGCCTGATTTCTCTTTAAACCTATAATGGCTTCTTCTACTAAGGTATGTCTTTTAACAGTACAGACTAGGTTTCTTTTGTCAGTTCCAAGTAATAGTTTCTGTTATATTTAAGATTATGTTCTCTAATATTAAATATTCATTTAGATTAATTTTAGGTCATGATTGATTCTTCTGCAATCCTTTTAAATAACTGCTTTGTGGAGAAGCTCCTGTTCATTGCCCTTCAAGTCAGAAAGGCATGGAGGAAGTCAATTTGTAGTTAGCATAAGGATTCAGTACTCATGGTGGAGATCTGCTCACCCGAATCCCAGGTCTGATGAGTGGGGAGTAGCTGTTTAGTGTGATTTATTTAGACGAAATGTGGGATGATTCCTGAGTTCATCTTGCTAACTTAGTAATACTGACCCTTGGTAGGAAAGCAAAAGAGTATGTTACATGTAGGCCATTCTTGGCCAAGTTTGGAGAGAGGGGAGATAATTGCTTCTGCAGATAAGCAGATCCTGGGAAATGGGTACCAGATGCTGCGATGGCAAAGGAAAGCCTTGGGAGAAGTCAAAAGATGAGATTCTGAGCTGGGCATTGGTGGCGCACGCCTTTAATCCCAGCACTCGGGAGGCAGGCAGGCAGATCTCTGTGAGTTTGAGACCAGCCTTGTCTACATGAGCTAGTTCCAGGACAGCCTCCAAAACCACAGAGAAACCCTGTCTCAAAACAAACAAAAAGATGAGATTCTGTCTGTTGTAATAATCTACTTTATAAGTTCTGTTAAAATGGGCTATACAAAAGGCATGGCTCATTGAAACATGCCTTCCAGAGTTTGGCTTTAGAAACCAAATAAATGTTAAGTCAGTACTGATTTCTGATTTATAATATGCATTATGCTGTCCACACCATAACAATTTCTGTCTGTGCACACACAGAGATGTCTACGAGCAGGTGGCAGAAAGGCTATGTGGCAAAGGAGGGAGCTCAAAGGCCACAGTTAAAACTTTGCCTCTTCCCTAGCGTAACCCAGCGTGGCAGAGAAGAGCATGTGATGCATGACAACTCCCCCCCCCCCTTTATTTCTGTATCTCCTCTGTCTTCGTTCATGGAAGCATCGTCTCCAAATGGAATAATGGGAAGGAACTCCCCAGGGAAATTGACATTTTACTCATAACTCCAGAATTTAATTTCTATTCCTACCTGGTGAATTTTAAAGCATTTTGGTCATTGGAGGCTGGTACTTATCCTTTTCTAGAAAATGGGGTGACTTTTTACATTGCTCTTTCACTGTCTACCATGACCACTCCATGCCAGTGTGAGCAAGGAAAGCGACTCCTGGGCTTTTCCACTCCTCTCAGAGGAATAATTTCTGAGGTCCACAGATTCTCTCTGCTTTTCTTTCTCTTGCACTTACAACTGAGATTTTCACCACTTTCTTCTATCAAGAGCTTGTTTTTGTTTGATTTTTGCTGTGCTTGAACTCCTTGCTGCTAAGACAGATTTAGGGCTACATGAATTTAATTTTGATGTTAGTTGTTTGGAAAGAAAAATCTATGTTTCTCCATCTCAGTTTTGAATCATAATAGCTCAGGGTTTGAGAATGAAACCGTTTAGAAGCCAAGAGCCTCTCTGACTTGTAAATCCCAGTGTTACATTTCTTATGCATGTTTTCTCAGTCTGTGTTTGAAGCACAGCCAGAGATGAAAATCGATGCCAATTTCGTGCAACTCATTATATCTTGGAAATAGTATTGGCTCTTGAATTCTTTATCATATTGACCATAATTCATTTCATTAGGCAGCATGTACAAATGATAAAATATCTTTAAATTTTCAACTGATAAAGAAAATCAAAACACTGTACATAATAATGGGGTTTCCTGTGGGGATTCATGAAATATCACTTTAAATATGAAGTGCCTTCAGATACTGAAAGAGCATAACCGTGCCTCTATCCATCATCTCTCTGGGGCATCCCTAGCTCCTACACTTTTGCTTCAGTCTATATATACATCAGTGAAAAGTGAGTCCAGGAGGACAAGTGGTGGCCAGTTGAGACAGTTTTTTTTATTAATAGAGCCCAGAGTTGAGTGTGGGGATGGGGGGTGCATTGTTTGTGCATGGGGTGGCAGTACCATTTAGTTGTTCACACGTTAAATGGAATCTTAATTAAAACCGTGGTTCACACTTGCTTCTTATTTTTTATTATAAATGTTCTCTTATCTCTGACACTGAAAGTCCATCATCTCAGGTTGGAGTCATCATTTCCAGCATCACCCCTAGCTTGCTGAACGTTGGTACCCAAGGCAGTGACAGCCATGTTGAGTTGTCCAGACTTGAGGACAGATTTTTCTCTGCAGTTTTTAAGCTATATGATGCATATTGATGCTGGTGTCTGGTGGTTTTAGTTTTGAAGTTATCAGGGCTTTGGTCCCAGGGAGGTGGGGCGGGGGAAGACATCTACAAACAACTTAAGTGTCAAGTTTTATTTTACACATTCGTGGTATATTCTGTAAGTGTCTTAAGAGAACTGGCGAAGTCTGATTAAATCTGTTACCAAGTGGTCAGATGGGCAGCTGTACATACAGTTCTCACAATGCTCTAACCTCTTGAACACTGCCTAGTTTCTGCTTTTCAAACATTGTTTTTATTGTTGCTGTTTTTATTTGTTGGTTTTTTTTTTTTGTAGTGGTTTGAGCAGAGTTCTGTATAACATTTATCTTTGGTGCCATTTTTTGTCTTCTAAAAATATTCTTGTTAGAATTACCTTTCAGTGATCAGAAGTATAGGCTTTGACTAAAACTGCCAAGATGAGTTGTGCTAAGCGTTAGTCTGCTTTCTATATAATGTGAACTAAAATACTGGCTGTCACCTAGGCCATGTGTCAGGGGAAAATTAATTAAATTATGAAACAGTGAGCCAGGTGGTGGTGGCTCACACCTTTAGTCCCAGCACTCAGGAGGCAGAAGGAGGCGGATCTCTTGAGTTCAAAACCAGCCTGATCTACAAGGGCGAGTTCCAGGACAGCCTCAAAAGCCACAGAGGAAACCCTGTCTCGAAAAACCAAAAAAAGAAAGAAAGAAAAAGGAACAGTGACTATTAAGCTCTCAACAAGATTACCTTTTATTATTTTTAAATTATTGTTTTACTTATTTATGCTTGTGTATAATTCCAGCTTTTCATAAGATAAATTGAAGTTGTTCTTGCTTTCATATGAATCAGTGATATCTTTCATAACATTATAAATACAACTCACAGAGTAACTTTTAGTTTCTTTCCCCATGAGGATTCCAGGTACATCAACTTTCTAGTGTGTAGGGACAGATCTAACCAGCCTCACCTGTGGTGCTGACCACACCCATTTGGGGTCTGGGGTCTAGGACAGGCTTGCTCTCTTGGTTCTGGTCCAGTCACAGAGAGCAGCTGGGTGTGGATCCTTAAAGCTGCAACTGGTGGGTCATCGGTTTCTCATGTGAGTGACTTCTCCCTAATAAAATTAACCTATATTTGTCCTAGTCTCGTATATCTTAATCTGTACATCTACACTAGTGCTGTACTGAAATACTTAAGCAATAGTGGAGAGTCTATCTTAAACACCCTTCCCCTGATAATGAGAATGATGACTACCTTATATGCCATCCTGGAGCCTTCATCCAGTAGCTGATGGAAGCAGAAGCAGACACTCACAGCTAAGCACTGAAGTGAACTCCTGGGATCCAGTTGTAGAGAGGGAGCTGTGATGAGCAAAGGGGTCAATACCATGCTGGAGAAACCCACAGAAACAGCTGACTTGAACAAGTGGGAGCTTATGGACCCCAGACTGATGGCTGGGAAACCAGCATAGGACCAACACAGACCCCCTGAACGTGGGTGTCAGTTAGGAGGCCTGGGAAATGTATGAGGCCTCTGGTAGTGGATCGGTATTTATCCCTAGTATATGAATGGACTTTGGGAGTCCATTCCACATAGAGGGATACTCTCTCAGCCTAGACACATGGGGGAGGGCCTAGGCCCTGCTGCAAATGATGTGACAGACTTTGAAGATTCCCCCATGGAAGGCCTCACCCTCCCTGGGGAGCAGAAAGGGGATAGGATAGGGGTGTCCCATGGGAGGGCAGGGAAGGATGGGAGTGAGAGGGAACTGGGATTGACAATGTAAAGCAAGATTGTTTCTAATTTAAATAAAAAAGGGGGAAAAAAAGAGCTCCTGTAAGAGACTAAGCATGTAACTAATTAGTCTTTGTCTTCATAATGACTCATTTTCTTGAAATGCATTTCACACTCAGGTAATTCTGAGGCATAATCCAAGAACCTGTACAATAGCTGTTCCTCCTAAGAAAAAGGTTTCCTCAACCCAAAGCAAAAATCCCCTTCAAGTCATTTTTTTTTTTTTTTGGTTGCTTGGTCTCTTCATACATAAAAACATATATTCAGTATTGTGTATGTTTAGTATTCTTTATTGCTGACACAACTGCTCTTTTTAAGAAATGAAATCCTTCTATATTACCGCAGCCCGGGGGGGGGGGGCAAACTCCTGAATTCAATCAATTCAGCCTGAGTCTCTTGAGTACTGGGAGTCAGTGCCACGCCACTGCGCCCAGCTCTTGATCTACTGTCACTGGAAAGGATGAAAAGTGGGCCAGGGATGTGGCTCAGTTCTTAGAGTGCTTCTTTACCATTCAGAAAGCCCTGAGTTCCAGCTCTAGCCCTGTAGACCTGGCTGTGGTGGTGTGCACCTGGAATCCCAGTACTTGGGAGCTGGAGGCAGAAGTTCAAGATCATCCTCATCTATGTAAGGAGTTCAAGAGTAGCTTAGGCTATGTCTCAAACAAGACAGACATTAAAAATACTCTGTTATGTTATTAAATGTCTTAAGAAAGGCAAACGTTGCGTAAGGATGCTCAAATGGATAAACATGTGTGTTGAAAAGTAGGTTAACATTTTTTAAAGGGCTTGGACGTGTAACTACAAAGGCTTGTATGAATCTAAAGCCAAACCCTGAACCTTGTGAGATATTGAAAGTGGAGGCCGTGAGCAGGAACCATCAGTAGGAGATACTTGGGGGTGGGGAGCTGTCCCAAGCAGCTTAGGGAATAAAGGTGATCATGAATTTGCAGAGTTGGAGGCTCATTGTAAAGATTCTATTGTAGAAAGGCAATACTGAAAGACTACCCATTACACTGGCTCTACTTTGGGAGTACAAAGAACAGTCATCACACAAAAAAAAAGTGATGCAGGGAACAGATGCTTCAGCCCCCTGTGGTGTTCCTGAAACTGTTTTGATCTGACATCAGATCAAAATTAGATCAAAGGGTTGCATCCTTCCTGCAACCCCCCCGGCTTTTTCTTAGCCAAGTGGTAAACATGTCCTCACTTGCCACCTTCTAGAAATAGTTCTGTGTTGAAGATCTGACTTTGACCCTGTTTCATGAGCTCTTTCCTCCAGAGGCTTTGGGCTACATATTCTGTTTGCTTAAGTTGGCTAAGTGCTACTTTTAGCCATACAACAAGCATGCATTATGAATGTGTTGTTTTCCTTAGGCTGGGTTAACTGGGTCAGTTCAATAAAAGTAATCCATTTGAGAAGAACTGCAAGGAAAATGCTAGAGGAAGGCATAGCCCAGTGAGGTTTACACTGGGTGAGCCTCTAATTCCTTTGTAGAAATTAGAGATTACAGGCTTTGATGTCCTGCTGACCAAACTAGGTGAATTATGTGTGTGATGTAGCAAAATGAACCACACCTCCTTGTGTATGTTTGTTTTATAGACTTAAGTGTCTTTGTCAATAGTAGTTTTCCATTCCATATTGACCAACAGCATGCATGCCAAATGTACACCAAGTTTGCTGCTTACCTTGTTGAGCATTTGAGAGTACCTACCAACCTAGTAGTGAGACCCCAAAGTTTCCAAGTTATCAAACATTCCCAGGTATCTAGTTGTATCAACCATGTTCTAACTCCATTGGAAAAAAAGAAACTCATCCATTTTTATAGTACATGTAGATATCAAAACATATTTTTTTTTTACCGTTTCTCTTATATAACCAGTGCAAAAAAGAAGACATTTGTCTGGAAAGAGCTTGTATACTAAAGAGTTCATCCCCAGCTGGTTGAACTATTTTGGAGGGTTCTGAGGCTTCACTGGAGGAAGTAGGTCACTAGAGCATGTCCTTCAGGGATTTATCTTTTCCTGGGTCATCCTTCCTCTCTCCTGTCTGCCAAAGATGATCAGCCTCTGCCATATGCTTATGCCCCATGATGTTCTCTCTCACCACAGTGCAAAATGAGCAGAGCAGTTAACCTAGGGCTGAAATTATGAACCCAAATAAATATTCCTTCCACTTACTTGTTTATGTCAGGTTATTTCTTCATAGCCTCCAAAGCCTGACACAGCTTTCTAGTATTAAATGTGTGAAGATGTTTTTAAAATCAGTTACAGTGCGGATAATTTGCTATATATCATTGGAAGCATGCACTAAGAGTTGACATCAATGCTTTCTCTGTCTTTTGGTTAAGATCAAGTGTAGCAGACATTGCAGCCTATTTTCTTCAGTTCATGCTCTTATTCAATCTGTGACTTCCAACTCTTGGATCAAGGTAAACAATTGCATTCTCAATCAGCCCAGACTCAGAAGTGCCTTTAAATCAGAAAATTACCTTCTTCCAGAAACACTACTTATAAAGATAATTCAGGGATATAAGAAATTCAGAGAATATATAACATACAAAGACATTTTTGTGTGTTCACAGAGTGAAGTTATTACCTGAAAACTAAAAACAAAACAAAAAAGAAACAAACAAAAACAGCAGGAGTTCAGGGGTTAGTTTAGAGAATACATGTTCTTTGATGTTCATTCATGGAAACACAATATGGTAGTTTAAGTGTAATTGGCGCTCATAATTTCACAGGGCATGGTACCATTAGGAGGTGCGGACTTGTTGCAGGAAGTGTGGCCTTGTAGGAGGAAGCGTGTCTCTGTGGGAGTGTTCTTTGAGGTCTCCTTTGCTCAAGCTACTGCCAATGTGACAATTGACTTCCTATTGCCTACAAGATGAGGGATTCTTCACTTACCTCTTTAGTGCCATGTCTGCCATGCTCACCACCATAATTATAATGGACTCAACCTCTGAAACTGTGTGAGCCAACCCAATTAAATGTTTCTTAAAAGAGTTGCTGTGGCCAGGGTGTCTCTTTATAGCAATAAAAACTCTAAGATACCTGGCATGTATATGATTTTAGAAACATGAAAAATGTGATCAAGTTTGGTGCTAAAAGGCAAATTTTTTACATAACAAATGAGTATTCCTTGATTTCTCTTATTTTAAAATCAGTAGATATCAGGAATATGGATATATTTAGCAACACGATGCAGCTGCTTTCATCCTTAAGGGAATCTAATATATATGTTTTGCACTTCATTGTAAGTGTTAGTGTCTGTCCATATTTATAAAGCAAAATGATTAGTGTTTCTATTTTATGATTTTCTTATAATTATGTAACATTTTCAGAAGGAAATGAATGCCACAATTAGGTCATTAAAGCTGCTAAATCTTACATTTTTGTTTGTTGCAAAAGATTGTGCATCTTTATGGGACACTTTTTTGTATATTTGATGCCTCTACATAACATGTAACATTCAAATCTAGATAATTGTTTATGTTTTCAGCTCTTAAATATTTATCATTTCTTTGTACTGGGAGAATCTTTGAACTTCTATCTACTAGTTATTTTGGGATGCATAATTCCTACAAACTGTGCTCAGCCAGACTACAGAACATGAGAGATGTTCTGCCTGCCTATCTGTACTTTGGTACTCATTGTAATTCAGCTTTTTCTCTGTCTCATTGCCCCATGTTTCCTAGCATTCAGTGGCTACTATTCTAATCCATTTCTACTTTAGCTTCAACATATGAGTGCGAATATGGAACACTTCTCTATATATCTAGCTCATTTCACTTCATGTAATATCTTCCGGTTCCAGATATGTTACCTCAAAGGTCAATTTTTTCATTTTTATGGCAGAATAGTACATTTTGTATGCATACATATAAATCACATTTTCTTTGTTCCTATTATTTATTTCAGAGATACCCGAATAAATTCTATACCTTGCTATAATAGAAAAAGCTAACAATTTTATGATAAAGCTAAATACAACAAAAACACCAAATTATTTCACAGTAGCAAAAAAAAAGTGTTAAATATTTTCACACCATAAAAGCTATTGGGAAAAAGTGGAAATGTGTTCTCAATAAATCTATTTTACAGGATTTTAAAATTAATTTTAGTTCAATAATCCTCCTCCTGAGGCAAGTGGTTCTTTCCATTATGTGTTCAGAAATTATTTAAGGTACTATTATGAGTAATATACAATAATAAAAAATAGATGTCCAGTAGTAAAAAATAGATTGTTAAAAGTGTAATCTGGTGTGGGGGGGGCATCAAGATACCTCAGTGGTAAAGATGTTTGTCAAGTAAGCCTGAAGACATGGGTTCTATTCCCCGAGATCCATATGGTAGAAAGAAAGAACCAAACTACAACTTGTTCTCTAACCTCTACAAACACAGCACACATGTTCCTTCCCACACAGGCCAATGGATAGACTAAAATTGTGTATAATTTGAGCAGCAAGTGCACAGTTAAATACTAAATACAGAAGTGATGAACAGGATCACGTTTTCAGAAGAAAAATTTGAAATCTCGTTTTGATTTTTAAATTTTATTTGCTTTGAGAATAGTATACAACGTAGTTGTTAGAGATTAAAAAGGAAGTTGTTTTTTTTTTTAATTGTTTGGTTTTGGTCATGAAAAGTTAAACCTGGGATTATACATGCTAGGCAGGCACTGTGCTACGGGACTGAGAGTTAACCCCTAGAGTAAGGTTTTTATCACAGAATCATTTCTCTTCAGAGGACTCTGCTCCTGTTCTTGCCTAGTTTAGTTGCTTCTTCCTTGGTATAAGATGCTGTTCTCACCCCTCACCAAGGGAACCTCTCTTTGCAGCAGATAGAAAACATCGAAGAAAACCAAAACCAATCAGATCTTGGGGTGTGGGGGTAAGGAGAGAAGAAAGATGGATTCAAATTAATGAAAGAGAAAGAACATGACTTTAAGAGAACAATTTAGCTGGTTATGATGGAACAGGACTGGTACTGAGGAGACTGAGAAGGATTACAAGTTCAAGGCTAGCCTGGACAATTTAGTGAGAACTTGTCTCATTTGGAGGGGTCAGGGGCCGGGAATTTATGGTTGTTGAATACTTGCCTAATGTGTTCAAGGCCCTGGTTCAACCTCTAGTAAGATATAAAACATTCCAATTTTGTAACACAAGTTCTAATTGGTCTTAATAATAAAACCCAGAGATAGATATTAGGGGGTGAAAGCTGAAAGATCAGCGAAACAGAGCAGCCAGCCACTGGAGCTCTTACCTCTATGAAATCCTCAGACTGAAAAGAGGCCGAGTTCCTGTCTCCTCCTTCCTATTCCTCTCTCTGCTCAGCCATCTCACTTCCTGTCCATCTGTACAGACCTCCAGATCTCTGTGGTTAGCTAGTGGCTAGCTCCACCCTCTGACCTTCAGGCAAGCTTTATTTGCTAGAGTATAAGCAAGATACCACCATACAACTTATTGACTCACTGCAGACGGTGGAGGTCTTGTGGGCCAGGTGGAGATACGGTTGAGTCAACAGCTATTTTTGTGGAAGTGCAAAATTGGCTAGTGAGGTCATCTTATAGAAACGATGATCTTTTATTTGAATAAAGATGAATGACTTTTTTCACAGAGACCAGTTGGGCATGACATCGTGAAGGCGAAACTGGATCTCTTTGCCATAGCAGCATGGAGAAAACATAGACCTCAGTCATAGACGCTGTATCTCAAATGCTGCACCATAAGGAGCACAGGCTGGGCTGGCTTTCTGTCTTGCAGTCCCCACACTTAGATGAGCCCTACCCACACTTAGTTGAATACTATAACATTGCCACCTTGAAATTTTTCTTGGACTTTGAACAAAATCTTCCATTTTATAATGAGCCCTGGAGGTTGTGTAGCATGTCATAAATCATGGCATACATTGAGGAAACTAGGTGGGGGGGTCCCAACATGGGAAAGGAAGGATCCCTTAGAGTCACCAAGTACTTTGTGAAGAAAGCTAGGCACAGTTTCCATCCTCAGATGGTAAAGAACCAGTCAGGGCACCCATAGCTCCCGCATCTCCCCTGGATACCCACCTCCAATGCTCTCTACTCAGAGAGGGCAAAATGGAGAGGAGACAGCTTGGATAAAAGGAGAGAGACTGTCATAGGGCCTCCTTCCCATATAATGGCAGTTGGCTTGCTGTATGACATAAAAATGACTATATGGCTTCCATTAAATAATAGCAATTAGAAAAACCACAGGGTCATCCAGGTTTATCCAGGGATGATACGTCACATAAATAGGGGGAAAGTGGCTTTGATTTTGAACTTAAATCTCTGAAGTAATACTTAACCTAGGCATTGATTATATAATTGACTTTGAAGAACCTAGAAGCATGAAATGCTTTTAACTTCCAAACCTTGTTATTTTTTCAATTTAAAATTATTTTCTGAAAGCTACTGAAAGGCAGTTTAAGGAAACTGAGCTTTTTATGTTTTTTCTTTTTTCTTTTTTCTTTTTTTTTTTACTTTTTAATCTAATTTGGTAATAGAAAACAACATGTTAGATTTCCCCATGTCAAGGCACTTGTATTTATCTAGTTTTGACTTGCTGACAGTCACCTAAAAATGGAAAATCATAGTTCCATGCAGCTGTGCTGAAGAAGGGAACTACGTGTAGTATTTCTTGAGAAAACATTTGACATTTGAGAAAATTATTCTTGATTTATTGTAATTTATTATTTTTTTCAGTATCAGAAAATGTGTTAGCAGTTATTTCAGGGTGACCTGAATCAGGGTTGTAGGTAGTCTTTGATATAGTTCTACTGCTATTTTCCATTTCATGCAAAGACCATTGTAGACTATTTATAGAAAATTGCATTTGGTGTTCATTACATAAGTGTGAAATTAATTTTGTCACTGATGGTCTGACATTTGGAGTAAAACGAGGTTGCATTCTTTCCTGGGATTCTGTGAACTATATATGTTAATGCCCTTCAACAATGAGGATATAGTTTTATTTTCTCTACTTTACTGTAGGCTTTAGAGTTGGATAATTTTTTTACAAAGTATGAATACATTCTCTTATTTAAAGAATTTTATAGTTTATTCATTTTTTCATCAAAATCCTTACAATGTCTCCTGGTTAGGAAAAGAAAGAACAAATATATTGACTGTAACTTAGCTTGATTACCATTTAAAATATCAATTCTATGAGTATAAAGATAATTTTTCCTAAGGGTTTTTATATTATCAAAACTTCTCATTTTACTTGGTCTAAATTGTTTTAATTATAGAAATTTATGGGAGACAGCATAATAATCTATTACATTAGTATAGTTGGCAATGATCATGAATTTTACTTTATCTTTTAAAAAACATAAGCTTTTTGTCTCTCATCTATCTATCTATTTATCCATCTATCTATCTCTATGCATGTAACGTATGGGTGGTTTGCCTGCATGTATATCTGTGTACCACATGACTGCCTAGTGCCTCAGGAGACCAGAAGAGGGCGTTGAATCCCCAGGCAGGAACTCAAGTTAGAGATGACTGTGAGCTGTCCTGTGGGTGCTGGGAATTAAAATTGGATCTTCTGGAAGAGCAGCCAGTGCTCTTAAACACTGAGTCATCTCTCCCGCCTCATGGATTTTATGTTAAACTGAAAAGACAACACCACACCTATAATCAATTCAGACTCCTGAAGAAATAAAGCATTTATGGAAAAGTTTTATTTATATCAATTTTAGTGTAAAAGACATTCATAGTCACTCCCTCTTTCTTCCTCACCGTGTGTGTGTGTGTGTGTGTGTGTGTGTGTGTGTGTGTGTGTGTGTGTGTGTGTATGTGTTCATGTGTGCACACGCAGAGGCTGGAGGTGGAGATTGAATACCCAGTTGTACTGCTCTCTCCCTTATTACCTTATTATTATTTGAAGAAAACAAAACAAAACAAAAAAACCAAAAACAGAGATCCAGATGTCCAAGCCCCTCACAGTGGTGGATTTATGGTTTGCATGTTGCACCCATGGCTCATAATATGGGTGTTAAGAATTGAGCTCAGGGCTTCCTGCTTGTGGAACAAGCATGGTTAACCCACTGAGCAATCTTCCAACCGCTGAAAACGTGAAGTTCTAATGTGAAGTGCTAACACCTTCCACAACCATGACAAAATACCTTAGACAATCATCTTAAAAAGAGCAGAGGCTTGCTGTGGACCACAGTTTCAGAGGTGTCAGTCCGAGGTCACAATATGTGGTACATCATGGCGGGACTCTGCTATGCAGGAGACTTGGTTGCCACAGGAGGTCAGGCAGTGAAGTGAAAAGGGGAGAAGCAATCTTGGTCCTAATACCACTCTCAAGCACATATTCCCAGTAGTCTGATTCCCTTCTACCTCCTGAGGCAAGTGGTTCTCAAGCTTCCTAATGCTATGACCTTTTAGTACAGTTTGTTTGTGGTAACTCCCAACTGTAAAGTTATTTTTGTTGCGGCTTTATAACTGTAATTTTGCTACTGTTATGAATCATAATGCAAATAGCTGTGCTTTCAGATGGTCTTAGGTGAAGCCTGTAAAGGGTCCTTGGACCTCAGAGGGATCACAATCCATAGGTTGAGAGCCACTGTTCTAAAGATTATCCCAGTAGCACCCATCCCCGAGCCCCAAGCTTTCCATATGTGGGTCTTTGGGGACGCCCAAAATCTAGATAACAGTGGGAAGAAACTTTGGAAACAGGCCAGATGCCCTACCAAGCTTGTCAGACTTGGTGTCCTACTGGCCTTGGGCTCACCACCCGATGACACAGTCTGTCAACCTTTAGAGTAGCCCTGAGTACTATTTGGAAAAGACATCTCAAAACTTCTGGATAAATTTCTTTCTGTTATTTTCATTTATTCCTTTAATGTCTTTCTCCAACTCTGTTGTAGGCTCGAAGGAAGGAGGTGTTTATCCAGGAACGGTATGGGAGATTTAATCTAAACGACCCCTTCCTGGCACTGCAGAGAGACTATGAAGCAGGTGCTGGTGACAAAGAGAAGCCAGTCTGCACCAACCCACTCTCCATCCTTGAAGCTGTCATGGCCCACTGCAGAAAAATGCAAGAAAGGATGTCCACACAGCTGGCTGCCGCTGAGAGCAGGCAGAAAAAGGTACTGAGACAGTAGATTGTTTTTCCTGTAGCAGTGTGGAGCAAAAAAACCATCTCAGGTGGTGGCTGGCTATTGAATAATACATTTTAAGGAAGGATTAGTGTAAGTACAAAATGTAACTAAAAATAACAGTATGAAAAGTGAATATTTTCATGGAATGTTTAATACTTTCTTTAAAATATGAATTTGGTGAAAGTGGGCCTCATTTTATCTAGAGTCTATGTAAACACTTCTTTTCAGGCAGGCATGGTGGGTCATACCTGCAGTCTCAGGTGCTTGGAAAGCTGAGGCAGGGGGATGGAAAGATGAGGCAATCCTGAGTAATACATGAGACTATAATCTAAAACAAAATCAAAATTAAAGATGTTTTTACAAATACAACTTCTATTTTTTATTTTCTAGCATTTCTGAACAAAAAGGAAAGTAGCTAAAGAGAATGAGAGCTTGCATGGTTGTCACCAAATGTCCTCTTAAAGCTAAGGCTGGTGGCAAACTCACCTCTAGGATTTGAAGGCCATAGAACTCTAGCTGGCACAGTCACTTAGACCAGTATTCTCCTTCTCCCAGCAGCACGCCACATTGCTTACACATGAGCATATGCTTCAAAGAAGGCTAATTTGATCACAGACACACATACACATTCACACACTCACACACAAAAGACACACACAGACACACATACATGTGCACACACACACATGTGCACACACACACAGAGACACACAAACACACACACAGATACACAAACACACAGAGACACACAGACACACAGACATACACTCACACACACAGACATACACACAGAAACAGACACACAGAAATAGACACATACACATGTGTGTGAATGCGTGCATACACACAGGGGCGTGCATGCACACACATACACACACACACACACAAACTCAGCTCAGCCATAAAGAAATAAGTTTCTATTTTGTCCCAATAAACTGCCAAAACCATTGCTCCTTTTAATAGTACATTCGGGAAGTCTGAGAACCTGCTGCTCTCTGCTATAATTGGAATTAATATGGGCAGTTCCTCCCTGCCATCATTAAAGCATAAAGCAGTGTTTTCTCCACCTGTCCTTTTCAAAGAATCTTTACATCCACATTTAACACCTGGGAGACAATAGCCTGAATGTGCCTTACTGTAAATATTTAGGGCATTATCATTTAAGCTGTGTGTTTTTGCTGTACTTCTGTCTTTCATTATCATATGAATCCAGCGTGCTCCTATGTGGAATAAAAGCTGATCTTTTTATCAGTATGGTACATGGCAGGAAACAAAAGCAATTGGAAAAAAAAAAAAAAAAAAGGAGAGGAGAGCAGAATGCTCCTGGTAGGGAACCAATCACTTTTCCTCTGGACTTTAAAAGCCTTCTACCAACCCCTCAGATAACCACCAAGGTCTCTGGAGGTTTTCAAATCTCCCCGCAAACCACACAAGCAAAAGCCAGTGCATTGCAACTGATGTCACTGAAACTCATCTATATTTCTTGGAGAGGATACATTTCAATTATGTTCTTAACATGTCCAATGAGGTGGATAATAATAAATGATTTCTGCTGGACTTTATGCTGCATTATCAAAACTTAAGAAAATATTTTGTTTTCATTTATTACATGAAATGTGTAATTTTTCAAAATTCTATTTATATCCTGGATTTTGCTTTTAGGAGAAAATAAAGGACCCGTTTGTAGTTGAATCAAAGATTTTATTATCTAGCTGACTTTTTATTTTAATCAATGTACATCCTGTTTGTTTCTGAATGACTGGGTCATTTCCAACCTGGCTGGGAGTGAAAGGAAATAGTTTCTGTCCTATGGGCCCAGAGAGGCTCATATAAAACAAGCCCGTGGGTCTGCCTCCTCTGCATAACGGGATACAGGAGTCCTTTTATGGTCAGATACATTGGCTGTGAAGTCTCAGTGAAGGGCATTTGGGTGGACAGTGCTGCTTTTTTGTGTTTAAAGAATCTCCTGTTCCAGTAGGATTGCAATGTGTGAAAAGACTTACATTCCATTTTCTACCCTGTGTGCTATAAAGAAAATACTGACAAAACCAGAAACCCCAGTTGGTTTTTTTTTTTTTTTTTTTTGGTAACAAGAAAATTATGTCACCTTTAGTATGGAAAGTAAATCTTTAACCAAATGCCTTCATCTCCCTCCATATATAGTAAGCTGTAGTTGGAGAAAGCCATTATTCTCATTAAATCTCCTAAGCTTTGCAGTTGCTGTGGAAGTCAGTGAAGGCAAAGGCCTCACCCTCTGCGATTCAAGTGTTTATTAGCGGACACTGTCACATCTCTTTGGGAATTCTGAGACATTTGGCCCATGTGCTGCTATGGCTGGGCCTGCAAGGCCCAGAAGGGGCTCTGGGCTCCTGCATGTGCTGGCTCCTGCTGAGGCTACTAATAGGAGAGTTAACTGTTTGGTAATTCGTGTGCCAGAGAAATTTGGGCAGGAGTCAATTTGGCAAATAGGCTGAGCCTTTAAAACCACTTTGAATAAGCTAATGAGTAGCCAGCATGGGGAATTTTGCCTGGGGTAATCTACTCCTTGTCCTGTGCCAGGAACACAGGGTGAAATGAAATTTGGGGCTCTGATTTTTTTTTTAAATCTTTTTCTTCATCTTTTAATAGCTCTTTCATTCTAATGTATTTGGACATTTGGGAAGAAAATAAATCTGTATATTTTCAAATCTATTATTTATACTTTGGAAGTATGATTTCTATCACTGGAATAGAAAATTGGAGCAAAGCCTTTAAAAACAGGCCAAAATCATATCTTAAGAAATTCAAAGAAGTGATGTTTTGGCCAGCAAAAATTTAGCTCTATACCAGATGTAGTTTCCTTATGGTAGCATCTGTGCATCATTAGGTCAGTGTCATAGCATTAAGTGTGCATTGTAGAAGCCTTAGCTCTAAGCACGTGACACCAGTAGGCCTTGACTCAGGCCTACAGGAGTGGTTTACAGAAGTGTTAGTCATTTCACAGCATGGCTCAGTATGGTGGGGATGTTAGGGGATGGGCCCTAACTAGCCAGAATCATGGACAAATGTTCTCTGCAGAGCTAGATGGCAACCATTGGTTCTTGCTTATACTAGGGCTTGCTCCTCTGCCCTGCTGATACTGAAGGGCCCTGAGTATTCGTTGCATAAGATTCTGAATGTGCCTCCTGGCCCTGACTTCTTCATTTCACTTACTTATTGGAAGCCAACAGCAAATATATGTGATGCTCAGACTTGGCTACATACTCTCTCCTCAGCCTCGTGGAAGATCAGGAAAGTGATTGGTAGACATATTCAGACCCTGTAGAGTGGAATCCTAAAGCAGAGAATTTTCTATAGGAAGTGGTTTCTAATTCTAGACAAAGGAATAACACATAAGCCCCCCTACCTGAAACCAAATTATTCTGGTTATTTTCTTTTGTGTGCCCTTTCTTCCTGTTTTGCATAATTGCATTTTATCCTGCCATTTGTATTCATTCAGTGCTGTTTCATTGTGAAATGACTAGCTTATCACATATAACTAACTTTTAAATTGCTTTCTAGATGTTTAGCCATTACTAACATAGGAGACAGCCATCCATAACACCATTTTTAGGGAGAGTATTTACCATACTTTGCACATGAATGATAATTGTAGCTCATCCCAGGCTCCTTTTTATAATGTCTCACAGCATTTTAAAATAGACTTCGATGGCCCAAGAACATTGCAAGGCAGCTATGAAGGGGACCCAGGAGACGCAGATCTGTGGGTTTGAGCTGACATTTTTATGTGAGGTGCTTTTGCTTTGTCCATGAAAGCAGCAAAACCTGGCTTCCACTACTTGCTTTCCTTCTTGTGATAGTTTTATGATGAAGGAACTGCTAAAAAACACTTCAGAGTGGCAGCTATAGGCTCAATGAGCTAGAAAAGGGAAAGCAGAGACCTTTTAACATATATGATTATGTATTTGTTTATTAGAACTGACCAGATAGGCAGCGTAACAAGGTAATGAACACTAGGATACAACAAGAGTTGGAAGATTTAGACAGCAGTAAGGCAAAAAACACATAGCTCTCTTACTTTATAAATGGACACAATTATTTCCCCCTCTGTTCTCCACTGTGAATTAGAGATAATTGCTTTTATGTGGCCATTGAGCTCACACCTACAGAGTTTCCCACTCCTTCTATGAATGCACATTCATGGCTCCAGTCTGGGTGCTATTCTTGGAGCCACCACCAGCTTTCTCACTGAGTCCTCCAGGCTCTTCCACACAATGCACGGACTACTGCTAAAGAGCCTGGTGATGCTACTGTGTGGGCCTCCTCAGCACCTACCTGAGAGGAAGAGAAAAGTTGCTAACTTTTTAGTTTAGTGTATGGTCCCAATGTCTGAATCGTATAGAAAATTTTATTAGATCTGATAATAACATTAATGGAGTCCAGAAGTTTTTATTTTCTTAGAAGTAGCTAGTCTTTGGACACTCTAGGCAGCTAAGTGGATTGTTTTCTGTTTTCATTGAAGTGTGGGGACATCACTAATATTCAGACCATTCACATTTAAGCCACTACAAATATACCACTGAAAATATATTTAAATGAGGCTATCTTATTGATGAGATGAAAAATTAGTATAGGGCAGAACTGAGACATCCCTGGAGAGGATGAAAAGGTGAGGTTTCAGGATCCTGTGATGGAATCCAAAAGGCTTAAAGGACTCTTGTAAGATATGATATGCCAAGGCAGCATTTATTTAGTAAGTGCTAGGTCCAATGTCATTAGCTCATTTGATCTTCACTGTATGTGTTTGTCAGGGTTCTCTAGACATATATACATATACACTCACACACATATGTGGGTATTTATTAGAGTGGCTTCCAGGCTGTAGTACATACAACTCATTCAACAATAGCCATCTACCAACAGAAGGCCCAAGATCCAGTAGTTGTTCTGACCATGGGTCAATGAGGCAAGATTTCTCAGATGGTGTTCATTACATGCCAGAATCCCAAAGAAGTAGGCTCTAATGGCAATAAAGACATGGACTGTCCAGTAAGAGTGAGAGCAAACAGGAAAAGAGAACAAGTTCCCATCTTCTCTGCCCTTTATATAGGTTGCTAGCAGGTGTGGCCCAGATTAAAGATGGATCGTCCAAGCTTAAAAGGGATTTTAAAAGGGCCTTTCTAATGCAAATGATTTGATCAAGAAGAAACTCTTCCCACAGGTGTACCAACTGCTTGGGTTTTAGGTCATTCCAGATATAGTCAAGTTGACATCTGAGAATAGCATCACAGCATATTGTGACGTCAGTCATGATGCTATCACTTCTCATTAGACATAAGCAAAGCTACACCACAGAGCATCCAAAGAACTCTGCCTACTGGCTTAGGTACAATCAATCTCTGCTTCCAGGGGCCATATTACTCCTTCACCTTTGTACTGTCTTCTATCTTGAGGCCTTACAGACACCTAGGGATCTCCTGCTCCGGAGACGTGTGTATTCTCTGTTTACTGAACTCATTTTTGATGCTAGAAAAAAGCAAACGCCCTTCATAACTCAATGTTTTTCTTTGATTAAGCTGACATTTCTTAAGGGTTAAGATTGAAAAATACATAGCTTCCTTTTTAAAATTTTCTTGCTAGGAATTGAACCCAAGTCCTCACGCATGGTGGCCAAGTTCTGGTACCCCCAATTTAGTACCTCCAATGGTACCCGGATAGGGATTGGTCCCATAGAGGGGATGTCCAAAGGTGAAGTCACACCTAGTGCTACTGGTTCTTTTCTGGTGGGAGTTTGTTGTCTTCCTGCCTGTATTCTTTATTCCTCTCAAGAACCCTCCAGCCATAATTTTTTCAAGGATTTATTATTAATTCCTGTAGAAAAATATCTGAACAAGCATTCCTTCTCCATTATTGGTGGTAAAACTTTCTGTCATTGTCAAAATATACTCTGTCCAATTTATTTCTTTAGATATATCCATATGTTTAATGTAGTCAGGTCTCTAACTTGTAGTTTAAGTGAAAAAGAAAACTATGCACAGTGACATATTCCTAAACAATACAATTAGCTGTTATATTATGAATTGAAAATTGTTTTTAAACCACCAGCACTATGCACAGTGCTTGCACAGCACTTCCCCAAGGAAGAATAAAACTGATTTATTTAAAATATTAATTATTTTGATTTTGGTTTTATGAGACAGGTTTTCTCTATGTAGCTCTGGGTATAGCTCCTGAACTTTCTCTATAGACCATGTTGGTCTCAAACTCAGAGATCCACCTATCTCTGTCTCCCAAGTTCTGGGATTAAAAGCATGGACCGTCACTGCCCAGCCTTAATTTTGTTTTCAATTCTAGTTTATTCTATAAAAATAGAATGAGTGATGGATGGATAAGTAGATGAAGGTTGTTTTATGGGCAGAGAAAAAGTAAAGAGAGCAGAAGCAAGGGAACAGAAGCCAATTGGTTGCAAAGTTACCTTTCCTTGGAAGGTGAGAACAGGAAGACAATAATACTTTGAGTCAAACACTCTGCCTCTCTCTCTTCCTAGAGGGCATTGGTGACCAAATTCGAAGTCTGTTGCATGTTAGGCATGCGTTCTGCCACTGAGCCTTTGGCTTTTGTTTCTTTTGAGCCTATATTTTTGGAAGGTGAGGCAAATAAGTCAGTTTTCTGTTTGGTGATAAGGAATTGTACTGTGTCTCCATTATGGTGCAGGATCTTAAAACACTGGTCTCATGTGATTCCTGATTAATATATGTCTGCTGTTGTGCAAGTAAGGAAACCATACAGAACTAAGCTTTCTAGTTACAATTTAGCAAGGTCATACAAGTAAGAAGCTTGGGATCAGACTTGGCACTGCACCTCCGCATCTCTGAAACACACACAAGGCATGGGAGTGTGTTCTGTCCCAGTGGGAAGATTTACAGAGCACATGTTTGATATTTGCAAGGAGAAATGTGGTAAGTAATGGAACAAGTCCAAGAAGTGACTGGAAAGAATCGAGTTAATTACTAAAGGAAAGTCTAATGTTGGACAGATGGAAACCATTCTCTCAGTGAGTGAATCTTCTTGGTAAAGGAATCATGTGAAGGTGTACCAGGAGTCATCTTAGAAACCATCAGGAACATTGCATCAGCAGAGGTGAAGATTTGAAATATCTGTTGTAGTGAGTGGTAAAGGAAGCTGGAGAAGAGTGAGTGATGGTGACGTTGGGGGCCTATTGTGTGGCTGTCTCACTGTCTAGGTAGAATTGTAGAGGCACTACTGATGGAAGAACAGCAATTACCAAAGACTTGTGGGTACTTTTATAGTAGTGGAGTTTGGGGTATAAATATCAGCCATTAGTTACACGTTTTTCATTTAGAGGTTTCTCAAATTTGATTCTGAGATAGAAGATGAAAGCTATAAAAGAAATAAGGTGTGGTGTTCCATACTGAAGAAACAACGTGGTCAAGACATCTAGCACTGGCGAGGAGATGAATCCCTGGACCTCACTGGCTGGTCAGTCTAGCCCAGTCAGTGAGCCCCAGCTTTAATGAGTGACTCTATCTCAGAAATCAGCCAGAGAATGGACCTCTGGCTTCCACACACAGAATACATACACACATAGAACACACAGACACCCCCCCCCCACACACACACACCTACCTGAAACTTAGGGGAGAGGAGGACATGAGGGAGCAGGAAGGTTGAGTCAGGGGAAGAATAGAGAAGAGCAAGATAAGAGATGCCATAATAGATGGAGCCATTGTAGGTTTAAAGAGAAATCAGGCACTAGGGAAATGTTCAGAGATCTGCAAGGTGACCCCAACTAACAATCTAAGCAACAGAGGAGAGGCTACCTTAAATGCCCTCCCCTGAGAATGAGATTGATGACTACCTTATATGCCATCCTATAGCCTTCATCCAGCAGCTGATGGAAGTAGAAGCAGACACCCATAGCTAAGCACTGAACTGAACTGGAATCAAGTTGCAGAGAGGGAGGAGTGATGAGCAAAGGGGTCAAGACCAGGCTGGTGAAACCCACAGAAACAGCTGACATAAACAAGTGGGAGCTCATGGACCCCAGACTGATATCTGGGAAACCAGCATAGGACTGATCCAAACCCCATGAACGTGGAGTGGATGTCAGTGAAGAGGCCTCAGAAATCTATGAGGCCTTTGGTAGTAGATCAGTACTTATCTCTAGCATAGTGGGGAGCCCATTTCACATAGAGGGATAATACCTCAGCCTAGACATATGGGGGAGGGCCTAGGCCCTATCCCAAAGGATATGACAGACTCTGAAGACCCCCCCCCCTGGAAGGCCTCACCTTCCCTGGGGAGCAGAAATGGTATGGAATAAGTAGGGTGTTAGTGGGGGGCAGGGGAGAGGAAACTGGGATTGGCATATAAAACAATCTTGTTTCTAATTTAAATTTAAAAATGGAGAAAAAATAAAATAAAATAATAGCTGTGACCTCTGGTTAAACAGAGGTCTTCTTATGGTCTCATGACACTGTCAGAGCAATAGCATAGTGGATTCTTCCAGAAGAGGCATATTAGGACTGCCCAAAGTTGTTGGTCTTTAGAACATTTTACCTTCCTCTGCTGTAGGTAGCTAAAATTTGACTTGAGCCAAGTATTGACTTTACAGAGAATACATTTCATGTTTGTGCCTAAACCAGTAAACTGTTGAACAGTCTGGAAGTACCAGACATCTTTTCATTTCCCAAAGAATGCAAGTGTTTTTAATACTGTACTGTAGTCTATGTGTTTGTATTGTATCTAAAACACTGTACACAACTTCAAAGTGTTGTTATTACTATCAAGGGAGGAAGAAATGGTTCCCTTAATGATGTTGTTTGATGCAACTGTGAATCACAGTCATACAAAACACAATTAGGTTATGCCCACGTGTTTGTTTTCAATATCAAAAGGAGATAAAATAGCCTTTCTTCATCTTTAAACAACTAAATCCACTTTGACCCATGAAGCACTTTCTGGACTAACAGGAAAATAGTTTGTAGTGGACAGGTGCAGTGGGTGGGCCAACCTGATTGCTGCATCGCAGCCCATGGTATACCCTTAATGTTTCATAGTTTCATGACACATACTTCTCAGTAGAAAATAAACAATCTCGAGGACTTGTCAGAATAATGTAACTGGCTACTACTCCTGAATGTGTGATTCCTGACAGAATCTAAGGTAGCATACAGAATCTGGAATTCTCATGTTACCTCAGGACAACTAAGACAGGGACTTGGCCTAGGTGCCCATTAATGAATGGCCGGATGAAGAAAGTGTGGTTTATGTATATAGTATAGTGTGATCCAGCCTTAAAGGAGACTGGAATGATGTTACTTTTAGGAAAGTGAAGTGAACTGGAGAGCATGATTTTAAACCAAATAAGCCAACTCAGGAAGACAAACCTTACACGTTTTCTCTCCTGTAGATTCTGCATTTCTAAATATGACATAAAATCATAAGGAAGAAAATATTTATTTCTTTTTCCCATTTCTCTGACAAAATTCTTTACAAAAGCAATTTGAGGAAGGACAGGTTTATTTGGTCTCCTGGTTTGAGGGGATAGCGTGTCTCATGCTCTGGAAGGCAAGGTGGCAAGAATGTGAGACAATTGGTCACATTGTGGCTATGGTCAGCTGGCTTCCCCCTTTCCCTGTTTTATTCAGTCTAGGACCCTAGTGCATGGAATGGCGCTGCCTGCTCAAGGTGAGCTTTCCTTTTTTGGAAACACCCTCATAGACATGCGCAGAGGTAATACACCTCCTAGATGATTCCAAAAGTTAATAGCAAAGATTCCCCATGACAAAAACTATTTAGGAAGAGGAAGGGGACCAATGGTGGGGAGGTTCGAAAGAAGATAATTGGAGAAGAATTTGATTAAATTCTGTATATATGTGTTATATATACATACATGAAAATACCACAAAGATAATTATTTTGTGTAATATATAGCCATTAATAAAAATGCAGTTATAAATGTTGCTCATGTGCTCAGAAAAGCTGTTTCTTTTAGTAAATTACTATAGAGCAACAATGCTAACTTCATTCATTCATTAAACAATTTATCATGTACAACCATGTGCCAGCCACTATTGTAGGTCTGGAGGACACAGCAAATGATTCTTAGTCTTTCCACTCATAAAGTCATGTTGTAGAGAAGACAGATAGATACTAAACAAAAATGGTATGGACAACAAGAAAGGGGCTTTCTATGGAGGTGAAAGAAGGTGTCTTAGGGTTTTTTTTTTTTTTAAAGATTTTATTTATTTATTATGTATACAGTCTTCTGCCTGCATGCCAGCAGAGGGCACCAGATCTCATTCAAGGTGGCTGTGAGTCACCATGTGGTTGCCGTGAATTTGAACTCAGGACCTCTGGAAGAACAGTCAGTGCTCTTAACCGCTGAGCCATCTCTCCAACCCGTGTCTTAGGGTTTTTACTGCTGTAATGAAACACCATGACCCAACAGCATCTTGGAAAGGAAAGGGGTTTTTTGCTTACACTTCCGTATCACAGTCCATCATCAAGGGAGGAACCTGAAGGCAGAAATCGATGCAGAGGCATGATGGAAGAGTGCTGTTTACTGACTTGTTCTTCTTGCCTTGCTCAGTCCCACCAGTCCAGGGCTGTCACTGCCCACAGTAAGCTGGACCCTCCAACACCATCCATCAATCTAGAAAATTCCCCACAGGCTACAGGCCAGGATCATGGGGGTACTTTCTCAACTATGGCTACCACTTTCCAGATGATTCTGGCCGGTATCAAGTTGACATAAAACAGGCCTCACTGTAAGGGTTACAGTCAAACAGAAGCCTGAAGGAAAGAGGGGAGCCAACCTCTTCTGCTGCTCGATGATTTCTGTGACTATGAAGGAATCTCATCACCTCAGGGTGGCAGTGTAGCCCAATGGTAGGGCACTTTTATCATGCATGCAGCCCTGGGTTCAGTGCCCTCCCCTCACATCTGGAGACATAAAGGTTTTATAAGCTTACTCTCTGTGTCAATCCTGTGGCTTCATGAGCAGCCAATACATTTAGCTGATGAAAAGGCAGATCAGCCCCACACATAAGTTTGATGAGCAGGGGAGCCATAGGTTTTGCTTGCTAGTTACTTCTGTGACATGCATAGCATTCTTCATGAAGGAGAGCCTCCTGAAGGTGTGTGAGGGATTGTAGGCAGACAGGACAACAAGGTCAAAGACCCTGAGACAAGAGGTAGGGCCAAGTTCAAGAAATGCCAGGAAAGACAACGTAGCTGGACTGCAAAGTGGGATCCAAGTAAAGGCTGAGGGTCAGTCTCTAGGCTCACTAGCATAGACTGTAGTTCTAATGAAATAATCTGCTATCTCTTTATAGTTTTATTTTAAAAATCCCTTTACATGTGGTTACATATGACTTCCAGCCCATCAAAAGATGCTCAAAGAGGTAAATAAATAACTTAGCAATAGAATACCATTGGCAGATATGGAGCTTGGAATTTAAGTACTCTGATTGTGTAGCTCAAAGTAATTTCCAGCCACTGAACCATCATTAAGTGGCACCCATTCTCTCACTGATCTCTGCTCATCAAAACAGCCCCTTTTGAACTCTGCGCTGTGATTTGAGGCATCCTACTATGATTCTCTTGCACTGTAGTTAACTTTAATAGATTAAAACAATTCCCTTTTGTTGCCATGTAGGTGTTTTTAATAAAGCCATTTACGGCAATCTTCCCATTTTAATGAGTCTTTAAACATTATCCTTTCAAAAATCATAACAAAATGTGGCACTTTTGCTAACCCAAATCATGCCTTTGTTCAGAAATTAACAAAAAGCCCTTCTATGATACAAAGACTATTGTGTCTATTAATCCAGGCTTCCCTTTGAATATCTTCCAGTTGGAGATGGAAAAGCTTCAGCTCCAGGCCCTTGAGCAGGAGCACAAGAAGCTGGCTGCCCACCTGGAGGAGGAAAGGGGCAAGAACAAGCATGTGGTCCTGATGCTGGTGAAAGAGTGTAAGCAGCTCTCAGGCAAAGTCGTGGAGGAGGCCCAGAAGCTGGAGGAAGTCATGGTGAAACTGGAGGAGGAAAAGAAAAAGACAAGTGAGTTGGAAGACCAGCTCTCAGTGGAGAAACAAAGAAGCGCCGGAATGGAAGCTCAGCTGGAGAAACAGCTCTCCGAGTTCGATACAGAACGGGAACAGCTGCGTGCCAAGCTGAACCGAGAAGAGGCACACACCACTGACCTCAAAGAGGAGATAGACAAGATGAAGAAAATAATGGAGCAAATGAAAAGGGGAAATGACAGCAAGCCAGGCCTCTCCCTCCCACGGAAGACAAAAGATAGGCGCCTGGCTTCAGTATCTGTGGCAACAGAAGGGCCCATGATAAAGTCTGTTGCTTGCCAGACAGATGCAGTGACAGAAAGCACTGACCCTGTGAAGAAGTTGCCTTTGACTGTACCCATAAAGCCTTCCACAGGGAGCCCTCAAGTTCCCACAAACACAAAAGGGAATGTGGGCCCAGGTGCCCTACTGATTAGACCAGGTATTGACAGGCAGGCTTCCCACAGTGACTTGGGTACCTCTCTACCTACTGCCCCGACACCAAGTGCAAATAGAATTGAGGAAAATGGACCAAGCACGGGCTCCGTCCCCGATCTATCAAATAGCACACCCACAACCCCCAGTGGCACTGTCCCTGCCACTGCCCAGACACCAGGCACAGCTCCTCAGAGCCTCTCACAGGCTCCCCCTGTGCACAGTTTACATTCACCATGTGCCAACACACCTTTGCATCCAGGTCTCAACCCACGAATCCAAGCAGCCAGATTTAGATTTCAGGGCAATGCTAATGACCCAGACCAGAATGGAAATACCACCCAAAGTCCTCCCTCAAGAGATGTCTCTCCTACAAGTCGTGACAACCTAGTTGCCAAGCAGCTAGCCCGGAATACTGTGACCCAGGCACTGTCAAGATTCACCAGCCCTCAAGCAGGTGCTTCTCCAAGGCTGGGAACATCCCCAGGAGGGGATGCTGGCACCTGCCCTCCAGTCAGTCGAACGGGTTTAAAGACTCCTGGGGCAGCACGAGTTGACAGAGGAAATCCTCCTCCTATCCCTCCCAAAAAGCCAGGGCTCTCCCAAACTCCTTCTCCACCACACCCCCAGCTGAGGGCCTCCAATGCAGGGGCCAAAGTTGATAACAAAATTGTGGCTTCACCTCCCTCCACTTTGCCACAAGGGACCAAGGTAGTAAATGAGGAGAACATCCCTAAGTCATCTTCCCCCCAACTGCCACCAAAACCATCCATAGATTTAACTGTGGCACCTGCGGGCTGTCCCGTTTCGGCCCTGGCTGCGTCTCAGGTGGGTGCCTGGCCTGCTGAAACCCTTGGACTGAACCAACCTGCATGTTCAGACAGCTCCCTTGACATTCCCACCACCACTGCCTTTTGCTCTTCCATAAACCCTCTTAGTGCCTCATCCCATAGCCCCGGTGCCTCAGACAGCCTCCTGGTAACAGCATCAGGTAAAGGGATTGAACTCTTACACCCTTGTTAAAGAATGTGGCCTATTCTCTCATCTGTCCTATTTTCTTTCAAATTGTCTGAAAACATTTTTAATACCCCTTCCCCGTTTCCCCATTTATTTCCTCTGTTTTTTTTTTTCTTTTTAATTGTCTTTAAGGCTCTTGGGTGATGGTGATTCATCTTGCCCTATGAATTGTGGTTCCATCATGCTAAGTTCTTCTTCTTGAAAATAACTTGAAAATAGTGGTTTTTGAAGCACACAAAGACCATTAATTTAGAGAGACTAAAGCATTTCCAGGAGAGGATAGAGTATCCCTTCTTATCAAATATTTAATCTCAGGAGACCTCAGTGTTAATGGATCATCCTTAGTGTGCATTCAATTCGTTCCTTCTAGGGTGACATAGGAAACATCCTTTCAAGTCACTGTTCACACCACTCGGGTTTAGCAGTCGTCGATGGGGGTTTGCTCTGTAGGTAATGGACTGGAGGTGAATATCTGTTTGGTATGAACATTCCCTTCTTATCTTCAACAAAGGACCATGAGTGAATGCCAGGTACCCTGTTTGATAAGGTAGTGTCCTCTAAGTCTTGAGCACACAGATGGCTTCTGTGCCACATGTGTCATGTTAAAGTTCCCATTGCATCAGGGCATCCTGAAGTTGCTGGTTGGGGGAGTTGCAAAAGGACTAGATAATTTTCTTTTTGTTGTATATAGTTTCATGGAAGCATTTCTTTTTTTATTAACAAGGCTAAAGTGACATGCTTGGTGTCGAAGCTCTGTTAGCACCTGGAACAGTTGGTGCTGACATCACACATTGGGGTCAGCAGGTCTATTGGGCTCTAAAGAGAAGGGGTTTAAAAAGGAAAAGAGCATTTCCAGAGCATCACATTTATAACTTAAAGCATGCAGCCCTGTCCTTGAGGGGGTAAGTGCTGCAGATGGCATGCTTGTAGATCAAGCTGTCCCTGTTCCCGTTGAAATTCAGCTTTGAGAGAGGGGTTTTCATTTCTGAGGGCAAAAACTGAGAGCCAGAAACATCATGAACTTTGGAGTGGTAGATCAGTGTTATAGTTGAGGCTCTGTGGTGTGTAACTGTGTTCCTGATAATGAGCAGGTTCTTTCTTCCTTAAATAGGAGTGTATACTGCTCAGAGAGAGGGTTGCTGGAAGGAGTCTCAGAGACCGTGACGCATCAAGGCATGGCACTGACTTGGGGCAGCACGAGCAGTCACAGCCTCATTAAGAGTCTTGCTATAGCTCTTTGGAGAATAGGCCTTACAGTTGATCTTAGTGTCATTTTGCACTGTCTTTATAGGTATTGGAGATTCCCTTTTATTTCTCTCCAAAATGGTTGCATCTCTTGGTATTGCTCAGAATTATGTTAGCTTTCCCACTTGTTAAACATGCCCCGACAAAGGAGAGATTTGGTACCACCCAGAAGATTCTAAACATGAACCTTAAGACCTGCAGGTCGCTGGAAAGCATCGGCTCCAAAGTCATTTGGAGCCCCGTGAGTGCTCTGGTGCAATGTATAGACTGCATGACAGACAGCACTTCCCAGGGCACATGAATGTCATCAGCTGGTTTGTTTACAGCTGCAGAGCCATCTGTCCTCTGATACTTTGGCTCTGCTGGCTGCTGCCTGGGTAGGCACTGATCCCAGTTCCAGCTGCAGACATCCTTAAGGTTTGAAGAGAAGCTCCAGAGGCAGCATGTGTAGTCACTGGTTTTTGAGGGAAGTTTTACAAGATGGCTAATCCCTACTGTATTAAATGTTTGCCCAAACAACCTATTTTGTGTTCAGTGGAATTCTAGATAAAGAAGCCAGGACCCTAAAATAAAATGCCTTTTGGGAATATCTGAGGTGCTAAGGAGAATATAAATAGAGTTTTTGTCGAAGCAGTCACCGTGGAAGATATGTACAATCAGTTTGTTGTTTTCTGATATCCAGTCTTTTGATTTGGCCATAGTCACCTCAACTATAGGAAGACCTTTGGTGGAATAGCAGGCCTCTGTTGGCTTGATTATAAGGTGTGCCTCTTTGGGGCAGCAGGGTGGCACCAGAGGAGTTAGTCCTTCAGCAGGTGTTATTAAGAACCTCCTCATGTACTCCGAGGGCAAAAATGTTAGACTGATGGATGCATGCTTGTATAATTATAGAATTCAACTGCAGGAGTAGGCCATCCTAAACTCCCCAAATTTGATGGTGTTTCGGCTGTATTGCATTTCGTTTGTTCCAATTCTTCTGTTTTTAAGATTATTTGGGTGGTGCTGGGCTGCCTATCCAGGGCCTTGTGCATGCGAGGTGAGCACTTCACTTCTGAGCTCCACTGCAGTGTCTGCCAACACCCCCATCTCAGCTAGAAAGCACCAGAGCACCTTCCATCTGCCTCTTAACCTGGCTGTGCCTAGGTGGGCTTGTCCCTTCATAGGTCATTAGCACATAGGAAGTCATTAACTTCCCACTGACCCCATTGCAGTGACTAGGAACTGCAATTCCTAATTTTTGCTCTTTTGTGGTTCTGATCCTGGAGAGACATTATTTCTATGCTACTGGCTTTGCCATCTAAAACATAAACTCTTGGATACAAAAATTATTTCCCTACTGAAGGCTGTCCTGCCTTATCCTGATGGGTAAGATAGTTTACTGTCTGTCCCTCCTTGCCCTGGACCCCATAATCTTTCTCTTGAGATCACCTGTGTACCTGTCATCTTCTGTGTCTAACAATTAAGTGACCTGAAAGCCCAGAAGAAAGCTGGGATGACAGAAGGTTCCCATTTTAATGGATTGCATTGTCACTTGCACTAAGCAGAGGCAACTTCTTGTCAAACCACGAATTTTTGAAATTGTGTTGTAAGTTCTAAATAAATTAGAAGTTCTTGTCCCTCAGGAACTTATCAAATGAACATGCACAGTCAGTGATTGGATGAGTAAGTTTAAAGCAGGTGTTAACTCCAGGCAACCGAGTCCCCAAACCCTTGCACATTTTCTGTTTCTATTTCGTCATGGTTTTCCTTATCACTATTATTTATTTTATACATTTTATTTCATTTGGTTCAGACTTTTTTCTTTCCTTAAATATATTCTTTAAAGTATCCTCATGTATGATTGGCTTGGAAGCTAAATCCAAAAACGAGAATGGTCTGGGCTGTGACCTTAACCCCTCTCCACCCTCTGAAGCTGGTGCCAGAAGCTGTCCTCAGCTCCTCCTCTTCTGCCATTGCATGTCCCCTCTGTCTCGTGACCTGCTATGCAACGTCCTTACCTTTACTAATGTTTGCCTATGATGCTGCACAACTGAATGACTTTCTAACATCCGTAGAGTAGCTGTATGGATTCGGGTCTATTCTGTCATTACTAATCCAGGTAACCAGATATTACCATTTCTCTCATTATTGAGAGTTTCTGATGAATACTAGTGTTGTGATGAGGTTGTTATTTCACTTCCCCCATATTTGTAACAGGATTTATTAAGATAAATTGTGCTTGAAAAAAATTGGAAGCAACAAGTTAAAAATACAGCATTTATTTGAAGTTTCAGAGTATATGATATTTACAAAGCATATTTCTTTGGTGAAGATTTAAAAAGTATGTTTTTCAGTCCTCTGAGGAAGCTGAGAGAGCTGCTTCTGAATATCACAAGGGGAACGATGACACTTCATGACCAAAGATTAAGAACATTTTTGAATAAAGCATTTTTCCCTTTCACATTAGTGAGGTCTTTGAGAAAATTATATACATAATTTAATGTTTCCATATAAAACAAGTAGAAATATGAATTATTTATTGTCTTGTCTGAAGTCTAGAACTGGTTAAAAATGAAAAGGAAAAATTAAAACACACTTTTAAAGAGTAGCAAAATTTTAGTATGTACACATTGGTATTCATGAAAGAGTATCCAGAACCAAGATTCCTTGAATGAGATCTAGAGACAAGAGAATGACTATGTGCGTGCGTGCGTGCGTGTGTGCGTGTGTGAGTGTGTGTGTGTGTGCAGAAAGCATGAAGCTGACCCCTATCCCCATTCTGCCGGGGAGAGTAGTGTGATGCCTTCCTATTGCTTGTGTTTGCTTTACAGTCAAGGTGTCCAACCTTGGTGTTTATAGTTTTCTATCTATCATCCATTTCTAATAAGTACTGATTTAATTTTTGTGGGCCTGTTTTTTTTGTTTGTTTGTTTTTAAGAAAATACAAAAGGTAAAATGTACCAGAGAGGAGCCTTCTTGTAAGTATGAAGTAAAAATACTACTTTTCTAAGAAGACCTTATCAATATCGATGGGGAAATATTATAAAGATTTGAGAAATACTGAATTTTATAAAACTTTTAATCTTGTCTGTCATTGCTATCCTGCTATGGTAAAAACAATAAATTATCTATGGATTCAGATACTTTGTTATAAAATATAATTTCAAAATTTTAATATTCATTATAGTTTCAGTTGCATAAATGGCCTCTTTTTTATTTAAATTTTAAATGTTCTGAGAAACTTCTTTGTGTTTTTCTTTTGGTATATCCTGAAAGAATTTGAGGCCAAAAACTTAGCATTAAATCATAAGAATAGAATTGACTATTATGTTCAAATTAGCATAACTGAGTACAGGGAGAGTGTCTATCCATTGCATCTTGCTGAAGTCATGTATACCCATGGAAGGTCTGCCCTGACGGAGGTGTATGTGTACCTATATGAAGCACTGCTTAAAAGTACTGTGGCTTTCTTGTATATTTAAACGGAAAAGACACAAATACCAACTAAATAAACATTTGTATTTTACTGTTTTTACAGCCTTTTGATCAAGGAAGGATTCAGAAAATTTTCCAGGCTATATGCAGCCGACTTCTCACTCTTAACAGATTGTCTTCTAAAGCTGCTAAATACTGATGAGAACTATCTAACCATGATAACTCTTACAGTTTTCGTTAAAGCTATATGGTAGCATGCCTGGCCTTGTTGGCCAGTTAAAATGTTCATTAGTCCTCCCCTGAAGATGGCAGGAGGTGATGGTTTTCAAAGCTGTTATTGCTCCATGAGCTGTCTTATGCTGCAGCCAAATATGTTTGTTGTATTCTGTTAGCTCTTAAAATCTATTGTTTACCAAATAAGGAAATTCAAGGGACATAATAAATTCCTTGATAGAGTGAGGTCTACTTTCTAGCTTATGTAAAATAATCTTGGAAACATTGTTGAAGAAACTGTTCCTAATTATTGTGCTATCTTATATCTATTTGATTTATGTTTCCATGTAAGTATTGAAATTGAGGAAACCTTTATACAGTTTTAAAATTCAAATGCTTTTAGAGTCCAAATCGAAATCTAAGTTTGTAATGTGTGGCAGCCATCTTGGTTATCAATCATTTAACTAAAACCAATCATTTAACTCTTATTTGTGCCAGACTGACAACTAAAAATATGGATTTGTGCTAAGAGTATTAACAGATAATGTTGGAAACCATGTAATTAATCTTCTGGGGATACTTGTTCATGTCTCTCTGTGTGTGATTCAAAAAGGAATGGTAGTATCTGTTGTCTCTTGTCCTTCCTACTCTCTAACTAGGGTCACTTTAACCTACAGGCTGGTCACCCTCCCTAACCCCTTTGCTAATGAGTGGTGGTCCTGCCCCCCTGGCTGGCAGGCCCACCCTTCTTCAGCAAGCTGCTGCCCAGGGAAATGTCACTTTATTATCAATGCTGCTTAATGAAGAAGGACTGGACATAAATTACTCCTGTGAAGATGGCCATTCTGCCTTGTATTCTGCTGCTAAGAATGGACATACAGGTAAAAATAAACAAATACCATACAAGATCTAACCTTACCACACCTCGTACTTGCAAAATGACAGAAGGCCAAAGGTGATTGAGCAAAAGATCCACTTGATTTTCACTTTTCTTTTAAAGGGAGGGACGGGTAAATCTTTTTTTTTACATGAGGTTTTTTTTCTTTTTTAAGATTTATTTATTTATTATATATATAGTGTTCCACCTGCATGTATGCCTGCATGCCAGAAGAGGGCACCAGATCTCATATAGATGGTTGTGAGCAACCATGTGGGTTCTGGGAATTGAACGCATGACCTCAGGAAGAGCAGCCAGTGCTCTTAACCTCTGAGCCATCTCTCCAGCCCTTTACATGAGTTTTAAAGTTTTGTGACCATTTAAAGGCTTAATTGTGTAGTTACTTAATGTAAAATGTAGAGCTAGTAGTGAAGTAAATTTTCATTTGTGCACACCAAAATGCAATAGCCACATAGCAGTTATAAATCCCACTTTAGAATCAAGCTGTCTACCTGGGCTCACTCTTGTCAGGACAGAATAAACCTGTTTTTTGCCATGGAAGAAAAGCAGAGCATCTGGGCTGTTAGGACTAGGGTACGGGTAAGTTTTACTACTTAGGAAGGATGGTCTTGGAATAATTCATAGTTATTTAAGGTTTTTTTGAGAACTGAGAAGTTATGGCACTATAAATGATCTGTCAGTGGAGACTAAATTCTCTTTACTCTTTAAAATGCAAATCCTGCAGTTAAATATATTAAAATATGTGGTGGTACAGGAAAAGAGATGCGTTGCAGTGCCTTGACTGCAAGTCCTAAGTTAACAGTGTGCTGGTTGGTTCAGATAGACACAGTCGTTTGCTGAGCAAAGAAGACTGTAGTCTTAAAGCACTTTGGAATTCAGGAGCACTGGGGAATTTATTGTAGAGAAATTAGATTTAGACCATACAATATTATTTATATTTCTCTGTTAGTGACATTTACATCTCAGGTGACTTTCTGTGGGCTTCTCTTGATCTTCATGTGTGTACGATGACCTACAGAGAGTCACTTTGATGATTAAGTTAGCATCAATCCTGCAGTAAGAATATAACTATATAAATACCATTTGGGAAAGAGATCCAGCTCTCTGCCTCAAAACATTATTTTGGGAAAATCTGGTGGAGAGTCTAGCAAAGTACTTTTCTGGTATATGGTATTCCTTTTTAGCCACCAACAAGTAAAAATCATCTCTTAGCCGGGCGTTGGTGGCATACGCCTTTAATCCCAGCACTTGGGAGGCAGAGGCAGGAGGATCTCTGTGAGTTCAAGGCCAGCCTGGTCTCCAGAGCGAGAGCCAGGATAGGCTCCAAAGCTGCACAGAGAAACCCTGCCTCAAAAAACCAAAAAAAAAAAAAAAAAATCATCTCTTGGTGGCTTTGAAGATAAGAGTGTCTCCAGGAAAAGAGATGGCTTGATGGCTTTCCATATGAAAGTCCATGACATGCCGCATCCTGCAGGACAAAGCTGTTAGATCATCTGTGCAGTACGAAGGGCCTTGAGCCATTAAAATCTCTCCACAGCTTCTAGAGCTTTGGCTCATCATAGCACCAAATGGAGCATTCAAGTGACTTTCTGTTTAAAACCCATAGACTGTGTGCGATTGCTGCTGAACGCAGAAGCCCGAGTCGATGCTGCTGATAAAAATGGCTTCACACCTTTGTGTGCCGCAGCTGCTCAGGGACATTTTGAGTAAGTGTTGCACTTCATTCTTTTTTCCCCTGTGAAAAAAAAATGGCCCTTTTTATATTCCTGCACATATTTTACTCCTGCTATTTATGTAAATGAGTGCTTAACCTTCATTGACAAATAAATCCACCAAACATGTTTGAGGGTTCAGCTGCAAAGTGGGACCAGAGATTTGTTCTTCGTAAGAGAGGTTAAGTGTTATATCTGAAGGAAGTGTGCATGTGTCCATGTCTGGTCAATGAACGTGCTCTGGAGAAGGCCAACTACAGCATACAACCAGAGAATGAAGTAAGGAATGCTGCGCACGGCATTGTTTCCTTTTTCCTCCAAAAGCTTTTGTTGCTGCTACCATTAAAAGGAAGACAGAGCGTTATACTATTTATCATAACCCTACTGTCCTACTGGTTAAGTTATTTGATAGATAGGCCCACATCCTAATCTTGCTTCATTCACAATGAAGAGAAAGATCAAAGTAGGACTTTTGCAAACTGAAAGTAGTTTGAGCGCAAACAGAAGTGGTTAATTAATATGCAGATGGCTTTAACAATGATTTCTAAAGGAGTTGGAAGTCATTAAATATAGGGATTACTTTTAAAAGCAGAAAGTCATATTTTAATAATAGAATAGAGCCCGGTTGCTGCGCTGCCTGTGCTGAGCTGGCAGATTGTGAAGACTATATACTGTTGCTACCTTTAAAACCCATCTGTCCTGAGAGGAGTATTCTTGAACATATTATAGAATCCTTGGCATTTTGGTTTTGAGCCTTGGTCTCTTCAACAGCTAAGCTGTTTTTCCAACTCAACTTAAAAGAAGGCTTTTGAGAATTCACATCATTGTTATTAATTACAAATGTATTCTATAATATTCCAAATGCATGCTTCTGTTTCCAGTGCCGTTTTCCTTTCTCTGGTGTACCTAACATGCATCTTATCAGCCTGAGTTTACGTTGAAAACTGAAGGTGCTGCTTCTGCTGTTTCCTTTGGTTGTGTTCTGTGTCCTACAAAGCACATCTGTCCTCCTGGTCTGCACTTCTGTCTTTGTCGTCTCCATGTTACCAGGCCACATGTGAAGCTCCTTGCTTGGAAGTTGTGACTGTCACAGACCAGAAGCATGGATAGCTTTTGAAGGAGGAACCCTGTGGAAATTCAGGAATCAGTAAATGTAAAGAACATGTTACACAAATATGTCAACATGTAACTTATTTTAAAACACATGTAAGCCAAATACTGGATAAAAACAAAACCTGACTTCCCCTAATTCAAATTCTCTCTCTATGTGTTGAACTAGTCACTAAGTCACAGTCTTGGCTTTACTTCCTTCCCCTTTTCTGTGCAGCTCTGTGTCCTCAGAAGCCAACTATCACCCAAAGAGATAGCCTCTTCCATCATTCTCCCAAGGCAGCCCTTTCCCCAGCCCCCTGCTACTTTTTATAGCAGAGACACATGGTGCCCGGCTGTCTATGCTATTTATAATCAGTTTCTGGAGTGAAAGAAAAATCACAGAATGAATCAGCAGCCCCATGTTTGTTTCAAGGCCCAAACTATTTCGAATTACAAATAGTGTGTATACCAAGTGCGATTAAACCATCTAACCTAATAACTCAGACCTGTTCCAAGGACAGTGCCTGTATAAAAGTTGGTTATGTGTATCGTGAACTATGTGTGAGCATCTGTAAAAGAATGATTTGATTAATTTTCATCAATTCTGTGACTAAAGTGTTGTCTTTAGTCTTAGGAAAGTGATAGCAATGTAATAAGGTTCAAAATAACCAATTTGGTCTAAATAAAGATAAATGATATATGTCAATATGCAGGCTTGCTTGGGCATGTCATCTAGATTTGGAACTGACCAGGGAGTCCTTCAAAGCTGACATCTCATCTCTGTGTCACTAATCACAATCCTATATGCAGATGTATAGAATTACTAACTGCATACGATGCCAACATTAATCACGCTGCTGCTGGAGGACAGACCCCTCTGTACCTGGCCTGTAAAAATGGAAATAAAGAATGTATCAAACTCCTGCTGGAAGCTGGCACTGACCGGAGTATACAAACTAGAGTAAGTACCCATTTGGGACAGTTCTCACAGACATTTGTCATTCTTACTGTGTCTGAAAACTAGCTGTATAGGTTCAGAAATCATATACCTGTGTTTTTCTAGCATAGATGTGCATATATGACATGTGCAGACATTTTTCTTTGTCATTATTCCCTAAATAAGGCAGTGTAACAGCTGGTTACATAGTATTTGTATGTTAGATGACATTATAAGTAATATGGAGAGGACCTAAGAATGTTGAGGGATGCGTGACGTTATGTTAATGCCACAGTATTTTTCATGAGGGGTTTGTGCGTCTCCAGGAATGCAGAGGCCAGGCTGAGGTAGGATGTAGCATTGAAACTATTTCCCTATAAATGCTAAAGGACAACTGCACATTGAAACAGACTCCTTAACTTTGCTTTACATTAAGGACATTGAATTGGAAAATGACCTCGGTTTGAGTCTCTAACTTGCCAATTAAAAATTATGTCCACTTTACCTTGTCAGTCATTCAAATGCTGAGACTAGAAACAACAACAACGATAAAGGATACTAATGCTATTAGTATTTCAGAATTAGAGACAGTGAAAGTATAAGTTTCATTCATTGAACAAATACTATTCTTAGACATTTGATGTTGTGACATAATTTCACTTACAAGAGCTAATCATTAATTGCCAGTATAAGCAAAGATAATAATGCAAGTATGTCCGAATCACTTACATGCCTAGTTCCCATAGAGTCCAGAAGAAATCAGCTGGTTCCCTGGAACAAGAGTTTCAGATGGTTGTGAGGGGCCATGTGGGTTTGTGACATCCAAACCCGGTCCTCTAAAAGAGCAGCCAGTGTTCTTAGCCACGGGGCGGTCTCTCCAGATCCTGTTTGTTTTTAACCTGGAAGAAGCAGTTTAGTTTCACATTTCCTTATTATTTTATGTATTTCATCCAAGAAATATATGGTGATTATATACATCCACTAAAAAATCCTACCTTACTGATGAAAGAGAAATGAATTTTGCATCATCAAGCAGAGTAAGAAGTGCAACAGAGAAGGTTAAAGCACATCCTGTTGAGGACAGAGATCCATGCCCTCTCGCTAGATTTGTTGGTCGGAACAGAGTCTTCTTAAACACAGAAGTGCACAGTGTAATTCATAGGTGGTCCCAGGAATAATGATGCCTTACGCTTTTTAACGATAAGGTAGCAAGAGAAAGTGGAAAGTCGAAAGGTTTTTGTTTTGTCTTGTTTTTTTTTCTAGAAGGCCTGTTTGAACTCTGTTAAATAGGAAGGTAATCAGGACTTACTCCCTGAGGCCTATATAAGGTTGGTGTCCTAGCGCTGCAGAAGAAAGCTTTACCTGTCTGGACCATACCCAGCTCTAGTTACTAGCTGTGTGGCCTTGTCTGAGTCATCTGAACTTACTGTCATGATATTCAGAAACAGAAAAGGGCACATCCTCAAGGGTCTGCTTTGGGAAAGGATTGCAATACTTAGTGTACATTGAGATGGTTCCCACTTACTGGCTTATTTTCCAAACTTTTACATCATTAGTTAAAAAAAATACTGCTATTGTGGTATATACTTGTTGCACTCAGGAGTCAGAGGCAAGGAGACTCTGTCAACTTTCAGGCCAGCAAGGGCTGCACAGTGAGACCCTTTCTCAAAACACACATTAAAAAAAACAGAAAGTATTGTAGCTCATTCAAATGTATTTAATATAACAATATGGAATTTTTTTAAATTTTTTAAAATATGTAGCCCAGGCTGGTCTCAAAATCGTGATCCTCCTGCCTCCACCTCCTTCAGCAAATCCTACCAATATGGAATTCTATATGAAAATGATGTTAAACATATAATGTAAAGGTAGAAAAAATAAAGCCCCAAAGCAAGTCAATTCTTTGACAAAATCTCTAAAGACAGACAAAAATTCCTGTGTAGTGAGTGGGCAGACCCAGCTGTGTATCAGAATGGGAGGCGAGGAGAGGCTCACCCTAGAACAGAGCTCATCAGGTTTAAATATGTCCCATTCACTCCTGGGTATGCCTGATAAGCTGGTGGGCTTTCCCCGATAGCATCCCCACAGATTCGCTTGTCTAGAGAGAGGCTTGGGGGTGTGCATTTTTAACAAAGCCTCAGAGGGTACTGAGGCTATGGAACTGAGAACCCCCTGCCCTGAAACTGAGTACACTCAAAACCAGCTAAGTGGGTGGCAGGGGCAGCGCAATTCATTCTAGAAAATGAACTCAGTGATTTTAGGTGCAATGCAACATTATCTAAGGAAGTATGGACATCCAGGGAAATGATGTGGCTTTGTTTTCCTCTGCATTCCTACCTTTTTCCTGTTACCTAGAATCTTTCCTTCCAGAATAGTTGGCAAAAAAATGTTCAGCTCATTGGAGTTAGGCCACTGGCCTTGAAGTAAAACTCATTTGCAGTAGTGTTCTTCAGTGTGTTACTAATTTGCTAATACCACTGTTACTGCATATAATTTTAAAAATCTCATTAGGATAAAGTTCACTCCATTTTTAATACTGAATTGAGATTCTGATTGGTCAAGCATAATACTCATTCCAGACAGTGACTATTAGGTGAAAATGGTGATTTAACAGCAAACATGAATCACAGTTGTGGAAAATAGGGTCACCAATAAAAGTCAGAGTGCTTAAGTTCATCAGGAATATTCAGGGGTGGACCACCTCCATTCTTTGGTACAGTGATTCATGACCAAGAGCATTTAGAGGTGGACTTTAAAACAACACTACACTGTTCTCATCATTAATGTTGTTATCAGCACTTTGCCCTTGGTCTTTTTATTTTCAGGATGGTTGGACACCAATTCATGCAGCTGTGGACACTGGTAATGTGGACAGCCTCAAGCTCCTAATGTACCATAGAGTTCCAGCTCCTGGAAACACTTTGAGTGCAGAAGAGCCCAAGTCAAGCTTGTTCACCTTGAATGGAGAAGAGAGCCCTACAGGTACATCCAAACCTGTGGTTCCTGCAGACCTCATTAACCATGCTGACAAAGAAGGCTGGACTGCTGCCCATATCGCTGCTTCCAAAGGTTTCAAGGTATGTCGGCCAGCAGCTGGCCTCATCACCCCATTGTAAATTTGATGAGTGGCATAGCCATCTGCAATTGATCTGATGTGTTTAGGCTGAGGAATTGGAAATGGAGTAATATCATTGCAGAAGATGAGCTGTGAGCTGCTGCTGGTACAAATTGACATTCATCTCTCTCCAGCAGATGTTTATGGTTAAGGAATAAGAGAATTTTCATTTTTTTTTAAAAAAAATCTCTTATTTGTAGTCTTTCAACAAGAAACAGTTTCAAATGTTTTATTTCATCTGTCTTAGAAAGGAAAGATGAGTATTAATGTAATTCACAGGTCACATACTAGTTAAAGCTCTGATATCTAGAGGGAGTCTCAGATTATAGGCTATTTTCTTGTGCTCTTTCTATTGGGAACAGTAGGTTTGACCAATAATAAGGTATTAGGACACTGGAGTGCAGAGCACCTCGCATGCTAATATCTGCAGAAACAAGTTGCTATTAGACCAGTGGCAAGGGTACAAGTTACACATGTAGGCTAAGGAGACAAAATGGAGCACAAAGTGATGAATAGGCATCAGATCCACCCCTCAGTCAGTGACATGGGAAAACAGAGATTATGCACGTCAAAGAGCAGGGGGTTTAGGAACGTTCACTTCAGGGACTGTTCATTCTAAAGGCGGCAGAAATTACGTGGGGTCCTTAAGACCATAGGAGAGAATGATTCAGGTGAAGTGAGAAACAGAATAGACATAGAAGCAGTGGCTAACAGTCCCAGCTGTGCTAAGGTGAAACCAAAATAAAGCGACCCTAGGAGTGTCATTGTTGGCGTGGGGGCCTTTAGTAACATTTAATAAGGGGCTTGACCTGAAATTACCGATGAATATACAGCCAGTGGGAGGCTTTACAAAAATAGGGTAAGTGGTTATCCAGTTTAAATTATTCAATTTAGCAATACAATTTAGACCATTTGGGATATTGAACAAAATGACAGCAGGAAGAAGGTGGTGAGAGCAATTTAATAATTCCTAATATTCAAGCATGGGGCTGAAGATGGTTTATTGGGTAAAGTGCTTTTTGCACAAGCATGAGTTACTGAACTTGGATGAACAGCACCTACATGAAAGCTGGGTATGGCAGCATGCTCTTGCAACTCCAGTACTGAGGATGTGGAAACAGACAGATCCCAGGGATTTTCTGATCAGTCAGTTGTTATAATAAATCTTTCCGCCAAAAGCCGCCTGAGCCCCACCACCACGTGTGAGCTTTACGCCAGCTGCTTGCCTGAGTTAGGCCCAAATGAATACACAGAAACTTGTATTAGGTTCATTACTGCTTGGCCAATGACTAAGATTCTCATCTGTTAGCTCAGTCTTAACTATCATAAACCTATATATTTTGTAAGACTTATCTTATCGGTCGCCTTATTGGCATCCCTCCTTGTCGGTGGATCACATTGTGCTGCTGGCACAGGAGCAGAAAAGAGGACATACTTTCTGTTTCCTCACTTAGATATGAGTCTCCTTGCCATGTCACTTCCTGCCTGGATCATCACTTCTCTACTACATTTCCCAGAATCCTCTTTGACTCCTAGTCCTTGCTTGCCATTGGTCAAACAGTATTTATACAACAATCAATCGGATAAACATACAAAGAAGTACATTCCCCATCAGTCAGTCTAGTCGAAACATTGACTATTATGCTCACAGGGAGATTCTGCCTCAAAAAAATAAGTTTGAGGGAAACAGAAGACGACACCCAAAGTCAATTTTTGACCTTGCCATGCACACATATATACATATACCTTAGTACCAATTTAGTTGGTCTTAATAATAAAAACTCAGAGACAGATATTGGGGTTAAAGCTGAAGATCAGAGAAGCAAGTCAGCCAGCTACTAGCCTTACCTCTACCTCAGACCAAAGGGGCAATCCTGGAAATACCTATGTGGGACTCTTCAATCTACTACAGACATCATGTACTTCACAGTTTGATTTCTAAAAATGAGTAGGAAAAGAAAAAAAAAGCATGATTTTGTTCCGTGCTCATTAGCCTAATGGTTTCCCCCACTTTACACTTTGACAAAAAAGAAACAAAAATTCTGAGAACTCAATATATATATTTCATTTTAATGGAATGTATGTAGCATAAAAGATTTTAGGAGACATAAATGAGAAGAGTAAATCATTTCAATTTGAAAATGCAGCTACTCAAAGACTGGCAGTTTGGGTGACAAAAGGTTCATGGAAAGTCAGTTTGTTGCTAACAGCCATTCCTTCAACAACAACAAAACTCTGTAATGTGAGATGTAGCTGATAGGAGTGGGTTATGAATGTACTCAGCCTGGAAGAGCAGATCATCTCTGTCCTAAGGTGTTTGCCTACCATACCTCTACACCTCTTTTGCTAGGCCAAAAGGAACCTCCTCCCCTGGGAAGCTAGCCTTCAGTGAAGGATGGGGCTGTTGCATGGACACTTCAATGCGAACTCTTCTTAGTCCCAGAGTTTTGATGATGCTATTTCCCATTGATCCCCTCAACCCTGATGGCAGTAAACACTCTTTCATTGTTGTGTAACAGGAAATATGACCTCCTTATCTCAGAATAGGACTCTTCTGTATCCTCATATTCTTAAAAGCAGAAGATCAATTTCTGATGTGAGATTTTAGGGAATGATTGACAATACACACTGCTAAGCTGTTTAATAGATTTTTTTTAGCTCTGGAGTGGGCATTTAATCTTCCATTTTGACCTCTTTATTTTATGATTAGGACCTCTAAGCTTGGGAGGGTTTAATAGCCGTTGGGAATGAAGCCCAGATTTCCTGATTCCGTTACTCTTTTTCACTCTACATCTCTCCTTTCTAGCCAAAACGATTATAAAATATATCTGTATCATTTGCCTGGAACAATGTTTCCATTCTGTCCAAAATATCTTTCCCAGATTATCCATTTATAATAAATTGCTGAGGCCGGTTTTCAGAAACAGTAAATCCCAACCATCAGTGTGTTGTAGAGTCATTCTACTCTAACCACACCAGAACCTTAAAAATAATCTTAGCTGGTCACATACGCTTTTCTAGTCTGTATATAGCTAGTGACGTTGCTCAAGAAAATGCAGAAACATGCATGCCACATATTTTCTCTTATACAGATCCTACATTTTTATTGATATATGCACATGAGTGTGGGTAGATGTTATGCAATTGGAAACACAACTCTGAAAACTTGATGAGCTTTATAAAACAGGAGACAGTGGAGCCTGGGAATTACTAGAGTGAAGCCAGCATGGAAGCAAACATCAGAGGGAAATACTGGTTAGTTTTGTCAACTCCACAGGTATTAGTCACCTAGGAAAAGAAAAGAATCTTGGTTGAGAAATTGTTTCCACCAGACTGGGCTATGAACCTGTGGAGGATCTGTAGGGCATTGTCTTGATTAATGATTGATGTAGGAAGCCCACCCACTGTGGGTGGTGGCCTACTCCCATCCCCTGCCTCCACTCCTTGGCAAATGGTCCTGGATTTTTATAAGAAAGCAAGTTTAGCAAGCCCTGAAGATCAAGCCAGTAAATAGTTTTCCTCCATGGCCTCTGTTCCGGCCTCCAGGTCCTTCCCAACTTTCCTCCATAATGGATTGCAACTTGTTAGCTTAAATAAACCTTTCTTCCCCAGGCTGCTTTTTGTCATTATGTTATATCACATCAACAACAACAACAACAAAATCCCACTAGAAAGTGGGAAACTTAAACCGAGAGGAATTGAAAGAAAAAAAAAATTGGGTAGGGTAGTGAAAATCAATAAAACAAGGTATACATGAAAATGCCATAATGAAACTTTGCTCAGATTTCAATGGAGAATTATGGGATTTTAGAGCTCGAAGGGACAGAGTTTACTCATTTCAGCCCCTGGCCATTGTGTATCCCACATCAGTGCTTGCTTCTTCACAGTTCTAGATGGTTTTTCCACGGTTGACTTTGTTCAGATAGGCACTACTGTCTTACCACAGGAGATCTTCTCCCAGACTGGCTTCTGGATGCTCCACAGAGAAGGTTCAACCAGGGATAAACCTTCTTTGTCTTCTTTGATTCCTGGAAATAGATTTTAAAATCTTCTTTTTGCATATATTCCTTATTATTATTATTTACATCCTGACCTTAGTTTCCCCTCCCTCCCCTACTTCTAGTAACTACCCCCACCTCCCCTCTGCCCCTATTCACTCTTTCTCCAGTTCCCTTCAGAAAAGTACAGACTTTCCATGGATACTAACCAACCATGGAATATCAAGTTACAGTAAATCTAGGCACCTCTCCTTCATATAAGGCTGGACAAAGTGTATGAAGAAAAGGCTCCCAAAAGCCATCAAAAGTGTCAAATACAGAGACCCTGTTCCCAATGTTAGGAGTCTCACAAGAACATCAAGTTGCACAACTGTAACGTATATGCAGAGGGCCTAGGCCAGTCCCATGTAGACTCCCTGGTGTTGGTTCACTCTTTGTGAGCACCTCTGGGCCCAGGTTAGTTGGCTCTGTGGTTTCTTTGTGTGCTTGACCCCTCTGGCTCCTGAAATCCTTCTTCTGTCTCTTCCTCAGGATTGTCTGCCTCCAGTTCTGCCCAATGTTTGGCTGTGGGTCTCTTCATCTGATTCTGTCAGTTGCTGGATGAAGCCTCTCTGATAATAACTGGGCTAGGCGGTAATCTATGAGTATAGCAGAATATCATCAGGAATCATTGCATTGGCTATTTGTTATGCCAGTCATGTTTGGTTCTATCCTAAGTTTCTGGGTCTTCCATCCTCTGGGTTCTAGCTCCCTAGGCAGTGTCAGGGATGGGCTCCCTCTCATGGCTTGTGTTTCAAGAGGAACCAGTCATTGGGTGACCACTTCTACAATTTCTGTGCCATCTTTCACACAACATCTTGTAGGCAGGACAAGTTGTAATTTGAAGGTTGTGTGGCTGGGTTGGTGGCACAGCCCCTCCTCTCAAAGTCTTGCCTGGTACAGGAGATAGATGGTTCAGGCTCTGAATGGGGGGGGGCATCTCAGGGATGAGATAGAAACCTAGTACAATAGAAACTCAGGAATCCATGGGGATGATCCTGGGATAGACTCCTAGTGATAGCGGATATGGAGCCTGATAAAAGAGCCACTTAAGGAAGCTCTCTCTCTTGTTGTGAGATCTTTGAGAAGTTGAGGTCCTGCCAAAGAAATGAGGAGATTAAATTTGAGCTTTTCTGTCACTGATAAAAGCTTATGTTCCCAGATCTTGTTTATTCATTTATCTATTTATCCTTTTGATTTTTTTCATCCCTTTGGTTTATTTTATTTTATTTTGTAGGTGGTATTGGTTTGTTTGAGATATGGTCTCCATTACAATCCAGATTGCTTGAGAACAGCCTGTGTAGCCCAGGCTAGCCTTAAACTCACAGAAATCTGCAAATTATATCCTCCTATGTGCTGGGGTTACATACATGGCCACCACAGCTAGTTTCCTAGAGCATTTTCTTTTGGGGGAGTATGAGAGTGTCATGCTGTGGGTCAGTCAAGACTTCTAACTTATCTGTTGCCCGTGTCTGTGTCTTCCTATCACTCCTACTCATCTGTGGCTCCCCTACCTTATTTAATATTTTTAGTATCCAATACAGCTCACGTTCCTCTGGGCTTCGTATACTCCATCCTTGTTTCCCCTCCAACAATGTTCTAGCAAATCCCAGGATCCATTGTGGGCACATCTGGTTTTGTTTGTTTGTTTCGTTTTGACAAGCTCTCTGGTTTTTAGCTTCAACTGTGTTTTCTGCAGTAACTAATCACAAATCATATCCTCATGTTGGACTTCTGTACCTGTCTTGTAGAATGTTCTTTTCAGCATCTCAAGTCATTTTTAGGCATCCCCAGTGCCCTTTGGACAGACTGTGGCTCACCTGCTGCCATCTCTTAGGTATTTTTGGACTATGATGGTATCACATAGTCTATGGCGTTCAGCCCTAGGAATATCACACACTTTCTCTTATAGCAACCACTTCTGTTCTTCAGGGGGCCAGGTTGAGGTAGAATGGAAATGCTGAAAGGTTTGGGGTTTTTCCCCCTTTTAATTTAAATTAAAAACAAGCTTCTTTTACATGTCAATCCCAGTTCCCTCTCCCTCCCTCCTCTCCTCCCTGCACCCCCACTGACCCCCCATCCTAACCCCTTTCGTGCAGAAAGGTTTGTATGGGACCCAAGATTTATATTTTTCCCACCTAAATCTTGACTGCAAAGCAGAAGTCACTGGAGTTTTTCCTTATTGCAGAGAATCATGCAATAGGTTTAAAGAGGGGAAGTCAGACGAGCTATCAAAAAGCATTAAACTAAGAGAACCAGCTGCCATTTAGAATGTTTTAATCATGTGACTATGTGTGTATCTGTATGTGGGAATGTGTGCATGAGTACAGGTACTATTGGAGGCCAAAGGCTTCGGATCCACCCAGAGCTGGACTGTCAGGCTGTTGGGAGCTGCCCAGCTTGGCTGCAGGGATCTGAATGCAGGTTCTCTACAAGAGCCATAGAGCTCTTAACACTGAACCATCTCCAGCCCAGATAGCTCTTTATTTTTATCTTCTATGATCATTTTCTTTTCCCCTTAACTTTTAGTGACAAACCAATGCCATACTACACGTAAGCAAAGGGGAGATCCTCTGAAATACTCATTCCAGTACATGAAGTGAAGGTCAAATGGATGTGTGCTTATTTGTGGCAGCAATGATTGACTGGAGGAAACATAATGGGAATGTAAACACAGCCATAACCAAGCTCAACCCCTCACCCCAATGTGGAGCTGTGGTTTTTGCCACTTTCAACAGTCACCTATCTGAGTTTAAACTCCTCCCCCTCCCCCCTCGCTCTGTGCCTTCTTCATTGACATCCCACAATAGAGTCTCTTGGGGTTCCAGAATCCTGTCTTTGAGTCTCTGAATGTTCTCTGAGACTGTTCAGGAAGGTTATTCAGAGTTCTCAGCTCATCTCCATTCATCTCCAAACATTTTGTTTGCCCAGTGCAGTCCTGAGTATGCTTCTTGTCCCAGTGGAACAGCTCATTGCAGGCTTTTACTCTTCAGACACCTCAGCTTAGAGGGGTTCAGTGACAACACTGTCAGTGAGCACATTTGCTCATTGATTCACCATGGCTGCGACTCTGTCTGCTCACATCTTCGTTCTCCTTACTCCATGAGTTCAAAAGTTCAGCACACCTCTAGATTTTATTTCTCAGTAAATTAACTTTATTTGCTTCCTCATTGACTCCCTGCATCCTGCCCTCATAGCTTCTCATCTGCCCTTTAGATGCATTCTGCACTCTGTGGCAGTCTCCACCTTATTTGTGCAGCCATGGGACCTATCTAACAGCTAAATATGGTGATATAACCTACTTTGTATCCTTGTATGGCTCTGTCACCCTCAGAGTAGGGTTTGCTTAATTTAATAATGGTTAAGCCCCTTCTCACTGGCCTCAGACAACAAGCATTTGTCACCTTTCCTAGTATGTGCTGCGTGTAACCAACAGGCCAGACCGTCGTCTCCCTGGTTTCACATCTGCTGTCCCCAAAGTCTTAAATAGCTTCTTAACCCGCCCCACCCCCGACCCTGTTTGCCTAGAAAATATTTCAGTAAACATTACTGGCTAGCAGTAGAGTGCTTCCAGGGCACCTCTTCACACTTCACTTACATAGTTTCTGTTTACTGTAATTGCTTGTATGTATCTCCCCCACTTCTGTTCCGAGCAGAGAACCTGGTTCTGAAGTAGTTTCTTGAACCAATGGGTGAATAGACAGAGCACTGTTTGCTCACTCTCTTCCTTTCCGGTATATCTTTCCAATGCATCCATCAGCTTCTAAAACAGAGCTGATCATAGTGTTTTCCTTCCTGCAGGAAGCCTCGTGTCTACAGAAGAGCACCCACGCTGCTTAGCGGGCAGCATTACAGCTGCCCTCTGACAATTCTGTTTTGACCTATTCACACCTACGTAGTTTATGCCCATTACACCAACCTGCTTATGCCAGTGTGTCTGTCTTAATAGCTCCTGCCTCCCCTGCCTGCGGAGCAGTGGGCACACCCACACCCAAAGGCTGCTCTCAGTTCTTAGTTGGACATTTTTTGTGCATTTGCAAACTTTTTGTTTTCTTTCTTTCTCTCCCTCTAACCAATCCCAAGTTCCACCTCCCTGCCTAGAATTTGATTTTATCTCTAGCCCTTTGAACTTGGGGTTTGTACTCTATCTCCTTGGCACTGGTTCCTTGCTTCTGAGCACTCCTTGACTAAATGACAGTGGAGGAGACTTCTCGTCATCCTCAACATCTCTTCTGTTCTCTCTGTGATCATGTTCACTCGCTGTGATCATGAATCCCTATGTTGTGCTCTGGCCTCATGGTCAGAAATGAAGATTATGTTCTGACAAATGCAATGTGAGTGACAAATGAAGCCCAAGACACTGGGTTTTAGGTCTCTGTGAGAGCAGATATATCCCCATAAGACTTCAATTTAAACCATCCATCTGGACACCTGTAGGACACGCTGCTCACTCAGGCCACTTCCACATACTCTTATTACACCATGCTTCCTCTTCCTTCAGTACCCTCATGGAAAGTGAGAAAGTTAGGTTTTTTTCTCCATTTTTCTTTCTTCCTACATTTCTGTAAGGCAAAAATCACCTGCTGTTGCATCTATAGCTCTCTTGATGTGGTTTAAATAAATGTTTCCCAAAGGCAGTGGAAGCTGTAGGCAGTGGGACCTAGTTAGGAATCTTCTGGCCTTATAGGATCATTATTTTGCTTCCCAGTCAACGACAGGTTCTCCGTTTTTGCTCTTCCCCATGCCCCTGCCTTTATCTGCCACCTTATGTAAAGCCCACAGCAACACAAGCAACTTACTAAGAATGGGAATCTCTGAAACTGCTTGCAAATGACCTTTTGTCTTTTTAATTGTTCATGTTGCATGTTTGTTATAGTAATCTAGCACACCAGCCCTTACTTCTTCATACTTTCCCCCATATGTAACATAGAAGAGTTTTTCTGTATATGTGCATTGTGTGTGTATGTGTGTTCAGGTGTGCGAGTATGGACCCATACATGTCATTCATGCATGTAGGCATCAAAGGACAACTTCAGGTGCTGAGCCTCGCCTTCTGTCTTCTTAGAGATACTCTTTTATTAGTCACTACCTACACCAGTTTGACTGAGATGCCAGTGAGTACCTGGCTATGCCTCTGTTCTTGCTATAGGAGTGCTGGGATGCATGCTGCTGTATCCAGTTTTTGATGAGTCTTAGACTCTAAACTTAGGTCCTCACACTTGCTGGGCAAGGCCTTTATTGCTGAGCTATTTCCCAGACCCATATCAAACTCTTCATGGCACTTTCCCCTTCTCCATGATACATGGAACTGGACCCTTATTTGTCCTTGGAACCTGCAGCCTTAACATAGTGTGTGGGTATAGCACTTTACATGTGTGTGATTTGATAGTATGTCAGTCTTGTACCACGTAACAGTATTTCAGTCATTGGTTTATTGATGGCAATAAGATTATATTGCCTCGTGACATTCAGCCATCTCAGGATATGGAAATGCAGTCTGTGATGTGTAGGTAGCCCAAATGACCTAAAAATGCATATCTCAGAAAATTTCACAGCATGTGTTCAAATGTTATGTAGTAGCAGTAGTTATTGGGAAGGCCCTGCTAAGTCAGAGTCTTCATCTAGTTTGTGTTTGCCATGAGGTCTACACCACACCGTAGGGTTGGATTTGTAGCAGTCTTTGAATGCCGTTATCCTTGTAAACACATCTTCATGCCCCCTTCAAGAAAAAGACAGTACTTGTCATATTAGGTTCTACTGCCTACCTGCATACAGTAACAACTAGAAGCAACCCACTTTGAAGGTCAGGAATCAAGGAATCTTAATTTGAGAGACTTGCAAATTCATATTGTACCTTTCTATCATTAAAAAAATAATTTAAAGTTATATCACCTAAATTATCTTTAGACAAATATTGGCTGTGTGCATTGACACCTTATCAGTTAACTAACTAGGATGTTTCCTAATGGGCAATGACTTGGTTATAATGAATTGCAGCTGCTGAGAAACACCGGGAGCTTAGTTCATGCCAAGCATTAAAGAACTCAGCAGCTTTTGTTTAAGTCACATGGCAGTCCTATGAGAGACATTTTTTGAAACACATAGAAAGAAATTAAAGCAGGAATGTTATAAAGAGCCATGCCATACTTTTAAATATGACTGTATCCATTAGCATGATCTGAATCCAGACCTGCTTCAACTTTTACTATCTTTGCCACAGGTACTAATGAAAGAATCATTGTGGCTTTTAGGAATCCTATTGTGATCCTGGAATTTGCAAAATGTTGTTCCCATATCGCATTCTTTTGAAACCTATTTGAGTACTGTGTCAACTCGTATTATCCAAGTTTCTTATTGGCTATCCTAGTCACTTAATTGGCGTTACAGTAATTTTAGAAATAACAGCCCAATAACTAGTTTATAAAATAGGTGTTGCTTTCAGTTAACTCTTTAGCTTAGTGATTTTCTAAGTCTGAGCCACAGACCTTTGATGATATGGCCCCTCCAACCTAAGCAAAAGACAGCAGAGAGAAACAATATTCCCAGTGTGTTTCTTTGAAGGCAAGTAGAATTTCTTCATTTAGGGGTCTCCTAACAGAGCTCCTCCAGTTTGTAGAACTAGTCTTGCATCCCATGAATACTCAAAAAAGTCCTCGATATCACCTATGCCCTCAGATCAGCAAGGCTTCTGGTCACATTTCATTTTAATTGGTAGTTCCAACTTCCTTTTTGCTTTTCTTTCTGGTTCCTAGAATTTCCCTGAACTTGTGAACTCATTATTGTATTTAAAAGTAAATTTTGGAGGCAATAGGAAGCAGCTGGAGCTCACACATGCTCCTCCTGGGAGTGTGAGTTGATACAGCTACTGTGAAAAGTGCTTGCACCATGTCCTAATACGTCACAGACCTGGCCTGCTCTCTGTCAGTCCAGTGCTAGTGCATATACCTGCATCTGTGCCCCATAAAACACAATCCTGGAAAGTTCATAGCATAACCCAAATGTGAATCAACACAGAATGAATGAGTAATTTGTGGCATGCTTATGTTCAGAAATACCATACTGTTAATACCCTTGAACTCAAATTCAATTATGACTGATAGCACGTGGATGAAAATTAGATGTCATATTGTATAAAGAAGCTAAGTGCAAAAATGTACCTGCAGCATGCTTCCATTTGTGCTGAATTTAAAGGTAAGCCAGCGCAATCACTAATGTTGAAATTCAGAAAATAGTTATGGCGGTGGGGGCGGCATGAAGACACTTGCTAGCATATGCAAGCCCCAAGAGTTCCATCCTCAGGACTGCAGAAGGAACAGAAAGAAGGAAAGATTTCACAGGTACAGATATTTCAGTTCCAGCTACTCAAATGTACACTCATTCCAGGTAGATCTAAATGAATCTCTCTCTCTCTCTCTCTCTCTCTCTCTCTCTCTCTCTCTCTCTCTCTCTGTGTGTGTGTGTGTGTGTGTGTGTGTGTGTGTGTGTGTCTGTCTGTCTGTCTGTCTGTCTGTCTGTCTGTCTACTTTTCTGCCTACCTTTCATTGAGGAGAATACTAGGGAGGACAGTGCCTAGTTTGGCATCCAGTACCTTTTATTGTTTCTGGCCTATTCAGGGTTCTCATTTTTCTTGGAAAAAAACAATCATAACTTACCAGGAGGCAACAAGAAATAGCCAGTTGAAGCAAAAGTCTTTCTGGTTTGTATTGCCAAGTTGTCTTGAAAGGGATATAATCTGCTGAAGTCTTTTTATTCTTTATTTCTGTCTGTGAAACAACTGGTTGGTGTGCGCACATGTTTGTGGAGGTCAGATAATAGCTCTTGGGACTTGGTTCTCTGCTTTCACCGTGTAAGCCTCCAGGATAGAACTCATGTCATCAGGCTTGGCAACTGATGCCTCAACTGGCTGGGCCATCTTCACTTCCATTTCTGCTTTGTTTGTTTTTTCTTTTCTTCTATTCTCTCTGTGTAGCTGAGGATGGATTCTGTCATGATCCGTAAGGGCAAGACCATGTCAAGCCACATATTTTCATATTCCAGACAGGTCACAAACTCCTAATGTTCCTGCCTTCACCTCCAAAGTATGGGTGTTACAGGGGTGTGCCACCATGCTCAGCCTCTGACTATGAATTCTTGATCAGCTAGCCACAGGCAACTGGCTTTTTCTTTCTTGGGTTTTGCACTCCAGTTTATTGATTTGGACATGGATATAATAGTGCTCTTGTCTTTACAGAATTGCCTAGAAATCTTGTGTAGGCATGGAGGGCTAGAGCCGGAAAGGAGAGACAAGTGCAATCGGACTGTGCACGATGTTGCCACTGATGACTGCAAGCATTTGCTGGAGAATCTGAGTGAGTGATGTTCCAGCCTGTTCTTCCTTCCACACCACTGGGGCCTCTGGAGCACTGGGAAAGACATCAGTGCAGCCCTCGTGGATCGTGGACTCACCCTCTTAATTTCTTTTGAGCCTTAGTTATAGCAAAAACACTTTTGATTATGTCATCATTTTTTTCCCCAAGTAGAATGAGTTTGCAGAAGTCCTTTGCTATACAAATAGTGTTAGCCCTTTCTTAGATTTTACTGACTAACCCCAAAGAACAATCTAAATGATTGCCCCCACCGCCACCCCCCACTTTCTCTGGAGACATTAGACTGCCAGGTGAGAAATCCCAGCTGTGTGCTCTGCATCAGCTGATCCTGTGAGCCTGGCAAGAAGGTTACACTCCTACACTTGGTTACCTACCAGTCTTTGCAGTTAATTGATGATCTCACGGGTCCCCTCCAGCTCTACAAGTATATACTCCTGAGTGCATTTTAAGGAAAGTTCTCTTATAGGCTTATGAATATGGCATGCCAGATCATAGAAAATGTGATAACATATCAAATATGTCAGCCATCAAACCAGTTGGTTCAATAATTACTCTTTAGGATAAGCAAATTTTTACCATCTAATATAATGCTTTAACCTCTAATTATGCACTCGTATATGGGATATGAATCCATTCCCTCCCTTGCTTTCCCACTCTTCCTCTTCCCTCCTTCCATCCCTCCTTCCTGCTCTTCCTTCCTCCTATTCCTTTTCATCCCAGAGCTTCTCTCTGTAGCATTCCCTCACCTAAAACTCAGTATGTATACCAGACTGTCTTTAAACTCAGTGATCCTCCTGCCACAACCTCCAGAGTAGCAATAGGTGTGAACCACCAGAACTATGTTAGACATATATCCCAGATCCACTCCCTAACTCCAACCCTTCTCCCAATTTAATAACCTGCATGGTATAATTTATTTTGCCCATATATGCATGGGCATGCGACATCAGTGGACCATATTTGACCTACCCAAGACCAACCTCATCCTTATAGAAAACTGACTTTCCCTCCTGGAGCAATGTTCAACTGTCCAAAGCTACTCAGTTAGGGGGTGGGTGCCCATGAGTCCCTCCCCCATAGATGACAGACTGTTGACTGGCTTGCTCTTATGCAGGTCTTACCTAAGCAACCACAGTGATTGTGAATTCATGAGTGCATTTAATCCTGTCATGTCCAGAAGACTGTTTTGCCTCAGTCCTCCTAGGCCTCTGGATCTTATATTTTCCTTCTTTCTTCCATGATGTTTCCTGAGTCTTGGGTTCTGGAAAGGAATGTGACAGGAAAATGCCCCCATTTATGACTAAGCACTCAACAGACAATCGTTCTTTTAACTTTGACTAGTAGTGAGTTCTGCACATACTGGTGCTAACCTCTGCATAAAGAAAATTCTCCAGTGTGGTCTGAGATACACACTAATTTGTGAGTATAGAGATAACAATTTCAAGGCCCATTTAGCAAAATGATAGGTTCATTCCTGGAGACTATGAGTTTCCTAAGAATTCTTGGTCAGATTAACAGCACCATCTATGTATTTTCTCCTGTGGAGTGGACTTTATATCACAAAGTAATTTGATACCAAAGCTCCTCAGCTAGAGCTAGGTGCCTGTAAACTCTTCCTCCATAGATGATAGACTATTGACTGGCTTGTTCTTGAGAAGGTCTTACCTAGACAACCACAGTGACTGAATTCGCTAGTGCACTCAAATCATACATTACCTCTATGGTTTGTACTCAGTACGCATATCTTCTCAGTTTGGTCATTATTGTAGCTAGCAGATTTCAGAAGAGAGTCTAGATGAGGAATTATCTAGATCAAGTTTGGCCTATGTGCATACCTGTCGGGGATTGCCTTAACTGTTAATTGATCTAAGATGACCCAGCCCACTGTGGGCAGCATTATTTCCATTATTTGTTGAGAATAGATTATAAAAATCCATGTACAAACTCACGGACAGCTATGAAAACATAAATCTTCAGTAAATGTTAAAAACTGGTGGGTCATACTGAGGATTATAGCAGATGGCCCATGAGAAAGGGCATGGGTTCCAAAGATACAGAATGAGGGGGCAGAACTCCTTGATGAAGAAAATGTAGAGTACATAAGAAGGAAATCATGGCTCATTCCAAGGGAGCTGCCTGAGCAACTGCGAGGATGCAGTTGTCACCCCCCATACCAGGGAAGTCTGTCAAGGGTGAAGCAGGCTTAGCAAATAAAGGTCAGGAGTTGTTTGGATGCATGAATTTGAGATATCTGTGTCAAGGCAGCAGAACTCTCTGGAAAAGTATGAACTGGATGTGTAAGTTTGACTGTCAGCAGTCTGTCAGAGACATTTAAAGTTACCGCACTGAGATGAGGGAAGGTCAGTGCAGGAATGACACTAAAAACAGAAGACAGTTCTGAAACAGTCTGTCATTAAAAAATCTTGAGAAAGCAGAGGGGCCTTCAGAGGAAGAATATTAAAGGGAGAAGAGCAGAGGGGCATGAAGGGAGCAGAGGCCACTAACGTTAGAAATGGTACCATTAATAACAAGAGAACACAGCTGACAACTGGAAAATAAAGTAACAATAATGAGTGGAAAAGCCATTTAAGAAAGGGGAAATGACACATTTGATTTTATATTTTAATTGTTAAAATGAAATTTTTTACTTGTATAATTTCTAATTTATTATTGAGAGTTTCACACATGCCTACAATGAATTCTGACCATATTCACCACCACTTTCTTTAGATTCTGTAAGAGATTTGTTTATTTCTTGAATTCTTTGGTTTGTCTTTTCCTCCATTTCATGTAATTTTTTGCTTGTTTTTTTTTCTTCTGTTTCTTTAAGGGATTTTCTTGTTTCCTCTTTAATGGTTTCTATCATCTTCGTAAGATAATTTTCTTCTTCATCCTCTGCGTTGGGCTTTTCAGGTCTTGCTGGTGTGGAGTCCCTAGATTCTTCTGGTGTCATATTGGTCTTTCTGTTGCTGAGTCTGTTCTTATTCTGTCATCTTCCCATCCCTTCTTCCAGTGGATGCAGGTGGGGTCTCTCCCTCTCTCAGGCAGCAGGCAGAGGGCAGAGAGCAGAATGTGGTGTGTCCGGACTCAGGGTGGGCCTTCCAGTCTGGACAGGTCTACTCTTGTCCAGGGGGAGGCTCAGGAAGAAGTGAGAAGGGGGTGATGGGGGAGGTTGGGGGCAGAGCAGTGCCCAGACTCACCTCAGGTGGCAGGCGGAGGGCAGAGGGGACAAATTAGACACTAGTTCTAATTTTCTAGTAAATGTAATTGAGTTCTTGAGAACAGAAGTGCATGGGTGCCAGCTCCAGGCATTTGGTATCATATAGACTGGAATGTCATGGGAAGTTTCCACTGTTGGGGCTGGAGTAAAACCAAACACTGGAGTCCTAGCTCCCTGCACTCTATGTGGGAGTTCCTGCTGCAACCCTGAACCCGTACCAAACACTCACTGGTACTTGTTGTGTAATACCTACCGTGTTGAATTCATTAAACCCCTTACTAATATAAATTAATTTACTCTCCATGCTGATTCTCTGTATATTTTCTGTATTTTTGTGGAAGAAATTGAGAGACAGCAAGACCAGGACCATGTACCAAGTTCACATATAAGAGAAAGGCTCAGATCCAGGTCTGTGAGGTTCTTAGGGAACTCTTGTAAGCCTGCCAACCTTTGGAGCTGTATCCTAACTTGTTCATGAAGATAAGGACAGTGTAGATGAAAGGTCTCTGGTCTTCACTACTTGGTTTTTTTGTTTGTTTGTTTGTTTGTTTGTTTTAAACAGCCTGAGAATCTTGCTGAAGGGAAAAAATTCAATAAATTAGAAAAGGCTGAGATACAAGGAATGATAAATAGTTCACCCTGTCTGCTCCCAAAGAAACAGTCTGCTCCCAAAGAAACAGTCTGGGAGACCAGCATTTGCCCAGTACAAGAAGGCTCAGTTTAATGTTGACTAAAAGAGCTGTCCTTTGATTTACCTTTAAAACCTTCATATTGGCTTATTTTATTTAATTGCTAGCTTGTTTTTTTCTATCAAGGCTGTTTCTAAATGTCTATCTCTCTGTTCTTCTAATAGATGCTCTTAAAATACCCTTAAGGATTTCCGTGGGTGAAATTCCGCCAAGCAACAATTGTTCCGATGACTTTGAATGTGAACACACAATCTGTGTTTTAAATATCCGCAAACAGACATCATGGGATGACTTTTCAAAAGCAGTGAGTCAAGCTCTGATGAATCATTTCCAAGCCATCTCTTCTGATGGATGGTGGAGTCTGGAAGATGGGACATTTAATAACGCTACCGACTCCTGCATCGGTCTCGGCACCAGCAATATACAATCCATCATGCTAGGTATAAGCAGCCTTGAAGTGAAAAGAGAGTTAAACGTCTGGGTTTATTTATGCTTGTGGGCTTCCTAGCCTGATAGTTCACTGATGAAATGCATTCAAGGCTTGACTCGTGGCAGCTGCCAGTACTGGAAACCTTGAACCTACACAGGGAGCCATTACATAATGTAGCCTGTTAATATAAAAATGCTTTTATGCCTCAAGTAATGTTAGAGAGTAAATAACTTGAAAGCCTTTGATGAGGCCTTGTTATTGCACTTGCGTCCAAGGTAAATGCAAGATGCTAAGCACACTACAGATGCTCCCTTGTGGGTAGTTCCTGAACATAACTCCAGATTTGTTCTCAGCTGTGGCTTTTGTGTTGTGCTGTGTTAATGCCTCAATGATGGGGGTCCAGTACAGTCTAGAATTGAAAGAGATCCTTTAATGAAGATATATTCAAAGCTGCCACATGGGCTGAGTCTGAATGTTAACTAGTTATTCCTACTTGACAGACAGTACAAAGAACTTAAAGAGATGAGGTCTGTTTTCTGGTGTGCACAATAAGTGCTCAAAAAATATTTCTTGCCTCTGGCTAGCTTCTTTCTTCTTAGATCCAAATTAAGATCTATGAGAAATCCTCTCTGCATGATCTGTGCTCAGTACTTTATGTTTGAAGAGTCCACGCCAAAGCCATACTGTACAACTAACTAGGTATGAGAGGACTTGCCCAAAGGTACAAGACTAATGAGCAAAGCAGCCAGGATTCAGCTCACAGGCTCTCTGAGAAGAACACACACACACACACACACACACACACACATCCAACAGTACCATGTTTAAAAAGAATGGTCACAGTGAAGGGAGGGCAAATTTTTACTGTTGCTTTTATGTATCCATTTAAACCATATGGTGTTATTTTTTGAAGCTTGCTCATAAATGCAGGTTTACATTAAAATATATCCCCACTAGCTTGAGAGCAAGTTATTTATGACAACTTTGGCATGATAGTTAAAATGTTGTTATGGAGCCGTCATTATGGAATTTTAAAATTGCATTAAGAAAATAAGGCATGCGTGATTCTCGGGATCACGTTTCGCCCACCTAGCACAGTGTTGTGCAGAGCCTGGCTCCGTGCTGAAGTGTTGTAGATGAAGACAAGAAAGAGGTTTTCTGAAAGAAGTGGCCCTGTTCATGCTGTTTCCAGCTAATCTGGAAACTGGTGGCAGTGAATGGCTATTCCCAACAGCCAGTGAGCGTGCCTCTGAACAGTGGATCCCAGATGGCTGAAGGTTCACCCTTATCAGAGTTGTAGTATACCCAAGCAGACTTTTAGCTCTAAAAGTCATCAAGTTCTGTGACCAGAGGGCCTAGCTTAGTGCCTTTCTATAACCTGTTCATAATAGATAGTATGATGTTCTTTAGAATGTTGACTTGTGAATTTTCAGAGTCCATGTTTCAAGGAACTTCAGGTCAACTGAGAAGCAGAGGGTTAGGTAGGGGTCAGTATAAGTGCTAGGGCACTCTGAGATAGAGAATCTGAACTAGATTGTCTGAGACTCTGAAACTTCCAAAAACGTTCTGGAAATTTTGCTGGAGACCAGATGTTCTTCAAAGTGCTGGGATTTAGCGAACCAGGGGGTAGGTTTAGGGTATGGAATTTATGAGAACTTAACCTTGGAAATAATCTGGATATATTTTTGTTCTTTAGATTATTTTCATAAATTACTGTTTTTGAGAAGTCTATAGAGTTAACAGCTTTCCCTTTTGACCTTCAACAAAAATGTCCCTGGGGAGTTAATTGCCCTTTGGATGACCTTTGACCTCAGAAGCATTAGATTCTTTTGCATCTTACAGAGGAGAATGTGTTTGCCATTATGAAAGCATCATTTGGGCTCTCCTTGACATTCTATTTCCATTTATTCAACTAGGAACGATGCCATGGTCAACTGGCCAGAGCTTCCCCCAGTCCCCGTGGGACTTCATGAAGAAGAAGAAGGTAGAGCAGGTCACTGTGCTTTTGTCAGGTAATGAAAGAGATTGCAAACCAGGGTGATGCTCAAGGAGTGTGGCTTTCGGAGGGCCAGTTTCTAGTCATCAGTGTGCTGTCCTCTTGCTTCTAGAAGTATCTGCTTAAGGGTAGGGAAGATTTAGAAGTCATGTTTCTGTCAGTCTCGGTTATAGCTGCCCGACTCTCAGATTCCTGCTGCTCTCATTGTCCCTCATTAGAAACAGCCTAGAGGCAAACTGGCATGCTGCCAGGAGTGACAGACTCTGTTAAAAAAGAGAAATGTCTGTTGTTACCATCAACTATGGTGTATGTCTGGTCTGATTATCATAATGGTATACATTAATATTGAGAAAGTATCTACTATTCTTAGGCTGTGTTTGTATTTATGACGTATTACAGGTATAATGTCACTAATGGTCCTAGCAGTCCACTAAGTGACATTTCTGCTTATGTCTAATTTATATACAGTACTAAGTCTCAGACTGATTTTCTTATGTGATGTTTCCTTATTGGTATGTAGTGTATTTACTGTTTCTCAGCCCTGGATTCTAAAAGGCTGCTGATTTCTTCATGTATTTTCCACATGTAGGAATGGACTTTCAAAAAATAAGTGTTGACTAAAAGTTTTGTTGTATGAATTATATTTATGACAATTTTTTCCGAGTTGCATATCCACTCTAAAAAACTTATTTCCATTCAACAGTGTGTTGAGAGAGTGGCAGAAGCTGGCATGGGAACAAAAACTAATGGGAGACCCTGGCCTTGTACATTAATATTAGGCAAGGAAGATTTCCAAAGACTATCTGTGACAACTGTTGATAATAAACAGTGAAGCACAGAGCCCAGAAGTCAGCAGGCACAGCTCCTGGGTTACACCTGGACTCTGGAGGTCCCTGGCTATAATTGCTAAAGTCGTCACTGGGCTTTCTTGGGAGAGACAAGAATCAACTGTGGAGCTTTTAGGCTCCCAGGGGTGCTAGCTGTTTAGTAATGGGTTAACAGGTGTCAGAGTCACTCTGATGCTTCTTCATCAAATGTCAGCTCCTAGAAGTCCACAAGTGTCCTGTTTCTTTCACGGTAGCTTGTGTGGTGTCTTGATCTCTCTACTTCCCTTCTCTGTGTATATGTCTCACAGGTCCTCACGAAGGCTGTCTCAGTAGTGTGACTTATGCATCCATGATTCCACTCCAGATGCTGCAGAACTACCTCAGGCTGGTAGGTTGGCACTGACGTCATCACTATTGCAGCATCCATCAGGTGGCCCATGTGGACCCACCCACCCACCCTGCATTCTGGGTTATGATGTTATTTTCCCCAATCCTCCTTCCTGGTAGGCTGTCCATAACTGGCCTGCATTTCTGTCACTATGACACAGCTGTCCATTTCTTTGACCCAGAGAGACTACAAATGATTACTAAAGTGCTTTAACTTGGGTGAGAACATATTACTTGCCCCTTAACAAGGATGTTCCACCAAACCATAGACATAGAAAGGATTAAACATGTATATCAAGATGACTTACTATGAGCTTTTATAATTTAACATTGAATAAATACGTTCTGTTAGAATATTGAGTTGACCTCTTTTCTGGAAACCAAGGTTTCAGACAAAACTGAAGTTTACTTTTTTTTTTTTCACATACCTAACTTGCCACACAGCTGAGAGGTCTGGGGAGGCAGAACAGTCAAGATAACAGCTCCAGGGTCCAAGCTCCGTATCCTCATGCTACCACAATTTTAGGTCATGACTTACTAAGCTGGCAGATGTGTCCTGATGTGTGTAATCATGTCCCCTGTCAAAATTAGGCAGGGTGTTAGTTACAGGAAGCGGAATATTATTGTCAAGGAAAACAGACAAGTATGTTACATCCATTACATATTTCACAGCTGTAGGTAGTACACCAAGTGCTTTCACTTATTTATTTCTAATACCCCAACAAGATAGATAATGTTACCTCTCTTTTAAATGAGTAAGGCAAAGAGAGGGTAAACCGATCTTGTGATCAAAGCAATACACATGGCCACTGATAGAACCCAAATTCCGGATGCCTATGGATCCCTGTGTCTGAGTGTGGTCTACTGAAACAAATACGAATAGCATAAGACAATAACGAAAGCTCCACTATGTAAAAATAGTCTGACTGTACTCTTTATACTAATTGTTTCCCTTAGATGGAAGTCAGTGGTTTTGTAAAGCCGTACACTGATAATCCTGGACTCAGAGTCTGGACTTACCTTGTACCGGCAAGCTTAAGCACTCCTGTCTGTGGGCCCAAAGCATCAGTTATGCCCAAGAGGAAGAGCTCCTGCTTATTCCTTTACTTAAAAGAAAGATGAGGGTGTAGAACCCTGATTATTGGGAATATGAGCCTCAGGCTGTGAGTACAGCCACTTCCTTCTCCCCTCTCAACATCTCTGCATTAAGCATGATCAAGGGCTGTTTGTTTCCATCTAAAACTCTGACAAGTTAAAATGTCTTGATAGGCTTTATGTCTTAGTTAGGGCTACTATTACTGTGATGAAAAACCATAACCAAGAGCAGTTTAGGGAGGAAAGGGTTTATTTTGCTCACAGTTTCATCTAACAGTTCATCATCAAAAGCAGGAACCTGAATGCAGGAGCCTCTGCAGAGGCCTTGGAGGAGTGCTGCATACTGGCTTGCTCAGCCTGCTTTCTTTTAGAACCTCAGACTATCAGCCCAGGAATGGCCCCACCCACAATAGGCTGGGCCCTCCCCCAAGAGTCAGGCAGGCTTGCCTACAGGCCCATCTTATGGGAGCACTTTCTTAATTGAGGTTCCCTCCTCTCAAATGACTGCTGTAGCTCAAGATGACATAAAACTAGCCAGCATACTTCATTCCATTAAATAGATAAACACCCCAGGAGGCTGATAGGAGTACAGTTTTGCAAACATAGAAGAACTAAAGCTAAGGCAAGCAGATGGCTGTAAATTCAAGGGCAGCCTAGGTACAAAATGAGACACTATTTCAAAACAGCAAAAAAAAAAAAAAAAAAAAAAATAATAAAAACAGAGGACCAATTTTTCTTTGATCTTACTGACCAAATGTAATACTGGCTTTTGTATGTAGTTTCAGTAAACATATATTTTTATATGCAAGGTATATGTATATACCTTGCATATATAAATTATAATTTCTCTTGTGTTCCTTTTATATCTTTGTATATATTCTATAAAAAGGGGCAGCAGAAAATGGTCACAAAACACAAATATCCCAAGTGCCAGTTGTACAGACTTCTAGATCATTTCATAACCCCATTGGAAGGTCTTCTCACATTTCAATTCTTACCAATTATTGTTGTTAGTTTTTAAACTGTCTCATCAAATAACGTATCATTGCATGCCTACTATTTCAAATCTGTACAACATATACCTGAGAGTGACTTCTGATACCAGTGATAGAAGTTCAGGGAATGTTTATGTGACTAAGTTGACAGTAACAGCTATTTGTGCCTTTCAGGTGGTAAATAATGTCTTTGAAATTGTGTGTCAGAACAGGTCACAATGAAATTCCTAGCTGTAAAACATGTAACTTTAAGTGACAGCTATCCCAATTTTATTGGCACAGTAAAGTGCTTTCATTCCTTCATTCTTTTTTGTGTGTTTACAGTCTCAACATAGCTGGCCTGAAACTGTCACTGGGCAGCAGTTCTGACTCAGAATATATATAACAAGTAGAGCACCAAACAAAAGTTGTGGTTTTATTGCTTTAAAATACCACAAATCTAAAGGCACATCTCAGTTGCCACAGAGACAGTAATGGAGACCACAGCTCTTGAATTAACCTCCATTCTGTGGAAAAACATTGTAGAGGGAGGAAATGACAGAATGGATGAGCCATTGTTGAGGTTGTTTGCTTCTAGAATTGATGTGCCTCACAGACTCCTGACTGATGTGAAGATAACACAAAAATAAAATAGGATACTATCAATCGTTACAATGAGGCCAGTATCCCTTTACTAATAAGCAAAAGTGTCACACTGTAGCAGAACAGTTCTAGTGGCTGTGACCCAGGCTATAGTTTTAGAAGTTGATTTTTATTTCCTTTTCAAACAGATATCCTTTCAGCACAAAAACCTTTCTCCCACCAGTCCCATCCAAAATATTATTAGTATTAGCTTAACTTCTCGGTCTTTCTAGCTGTAGAGCCCTCTGCTGGAAGCAGGAAGCATGAGACATGACTTTACATTATACCTCAGAGTTTGACGTTTGGAGAAACTTGACATGGTAACTCTAAAAGGGATGAATAGTTTGTTTGTGTTTTTTTTTTCTTTGATCAAGGTTCTCACATGTATAGCAGTCTCAACTGACTAGCTACAATTTGCTTCAGTAATTAATTTCTGGTTAAGTTTGTAAATGATAATCGATCTACCTATATATCATTTGATCAAAGAAAAGAGTCAGCAAAAGACTTGTTAAAACCTGAAATGAGAAGATATTATTACTGGAGTGTATGTGTTAAAATACAAACACTCAGGAATTCTGTGTGTGTGTGTGTGTGTGTGTATGTGGTGTGTGTGTGTGTGTGTGTGTGTGTGTGTGTGTGTGTGTGTGTGTGTGTTGTGTGTGTGTGTTTTCTCTTTACCTACACAGTAAAAGTGCTTGTTTATATTCTGTTATACTTCATGGGGGATGTTATCAAGTTTAAACATAGGCGTTTGTTTCCAGTAAAAGATGCATTCAATGCATTTTCAAGTGTTTCCTGTCCCTTGCTCCCTAGCTATGAATGTGTGAGAACCAGTGAGCGGTGCTGATGTTGAAGACAGCTTATCTCTGAAGCTAGATCTTTTGCTGTTGTATGATTTCAGAATCTGCCTTCAGGAAGTGTAGACAGCTCAATGGGAGAGTTGTAATGAATAGAGCACTCTTGTTTTCAAATTGCAAGGCCAGTTGAAAATCTCAGGGGTAGAATGTTCAGCAAATCCTCGAAATCTGTATCCCATTTCAATTGTGGGAAACAATCTATTCCTTGTGAAAAGGATTGCTGTTCAGCAATGCATAGCAGTTTGGGATTAATTTGGAGAGCTGGAGAGTTCTAGTTTAGAATTGCACCTGGCTAGCAATATCTAGTCCACAGTTTTTCACTAAGGTGCTTTTTGAAAAGAGACAAAACACCAGAAAATTGGAACTGAGGTCTCTATTATACCAGGCTTGCTTTCTTTTGGACCAACTAGCTCCCAAATCATGACGCAGAGACTTCTTATTAGTTATGAATGCTCAGTCTAGATTAGGCGTGTTTTCGCTAACCGTTTTAACTTTAATTAACCTGTTTCTCTTTATCTGCCTTTTGCCTCTGGACTTTTTACCTTTCTTGCTTTCTGGGTATCTAACTTTCACTGTTTCTCATGTCAGTTCCACTGGCAGGCTGCCTGGCTTCTGGCCCTGGGCAAGCCTTTCTCCTCCCTCTTCTTGCCTTCTCTGGTCTTGTTCTTTTCTTTCTTTCTTTCTTTCTTTCTTTCTTTCTTTCTTTCTTTCTTTTTTGAGTCTAGATTTCTCCTCTTATTTATTCTCTCTGCCTGCCAGCCCCATCTGTCCTTTCTCTGCCTACCTATGGGCCATTCGGTGTTTTAGTAGACCACTCAAGTGCCTTAAGCAGGTAAAGAGAAACAAATGCAACACATCATAACATAATTAAACAAATGCAGCATAAACAAAAGCCTTTATGTGTAAAGCATAACACACTTTTACACAGCTAAAGTAATTCTCTGCAGCATAAACAAATGTAACACGTCTTTACATTAATATTCCACAGTATTCATTAACAAGAACCTGAGACTTCCTTACTGCCTTTAGAGTATTAGCCTTGCTTTTTTTCTTTTTTGTTATTTAAATTAGAAGCAAGATTTTTTACATGTCAATACCAGTTCCCTCTCCCTCCCCTCTTGGTCCCCAACTATAACACCCTACCTATTCCATACCCTTTCTGCTCCCCAGGGAGGGTAAGGCCTTTGATAGGGGGTCTTCAGAGTCTGTCATATCCTTTGGGATATGTGTCCCTCCTGTCATGTGTCTAGGCTCAGGGAGTATCCCTCTATGTGGAATGGGTTCCCAAAGTCCATTCCTATGCTAGGGATAAGTACTGACCCACTACAAGAGGCCCCATAGATTGCTAATGCCTCCTCACTGACACCCACATTCATGGGGTCTGGATCAGTCCCATGCTGGTTTTCCAGCTATCAGTCCATGAGCTCCCCCTTGTTCAGGTCAGCTGTTTCTGTGGGTTTCTCCAGCCTGGTCTTGACCCCTCTACTCATCACTCCTCCCTCTCTGCAACTTGATTCCAGTTCAGTTCAGTATTTAGCTGTGGGTGTCTGCTTCTACTTCCATCAGCTGCTGGATGAAGGCTCTAGGATGGCATATAAGGTAGTCATCAATCTCATTATCAGGGAGGGCATTTAAGGTAGCCTCTCCTCTGTTGCTTAGATTGTTAGTTGGTGTCATCGTTGTAGATCTCCAGACATTTCCCTAGTGCCTGATTTCTCTTTAAACCTATAATGTCTCCCTCTATTATAGTATGTCTTATCTTGCTCTCCTCTGCTTTTTGATGCATCCCTGAAATCAGAAAATACTGGCATCCCTTCCTTACCATGTTCTCAGTATTATAAAACTACAAGTTTGACACCAGTGAAAAACTGAGCAGTTAGGCTCAGCCTTTGCAGCACAATGCGAGTCTCCTCTACTATGTCAGTGTGGATCCTTTCATAGCCATTAGAAAATGTAGAGACACCTGAAAAGACATTGATGAAGATTGGTGAGACCATGCTGAGTCCTGAGAGGTGTATTACTCATGAGCACTTTTGTTGATCTGGAGATGAATAGCATGGGCTGCCGTTGGTCCTCATGTGCTTATCTGTCTTGTTGAGCAGTGGATCTTGCTGCCATTGTTGGATGCTGCTGTCATTGTTGAATCCTATAGTTTAATCAGTGACTTATAGACATGAGATTGACATCCACCCAGGGGCTTCAGCTAGGAAAGTGAAGTCAGTAGTGGTACCCTCTTCTTGCCTTATTGTAACAATTTCCCCCATGCTTTTATAGTGTTTAAACTTCAATACGAAAATGTTAATGCTATATCTGTACAAGAATACTATCATTCTGAATATACTGCTTTGACAATCATAGATTAGGTGGTTTATAGTCACACTCTGGAGGCCAGAATGTTCAAGACAAGGACCCCAGCAGATACAGTGGGATGAGAGTCTGTTTCCTGGTCCCTGATAGTGTCTTCTTACTGTGCCCTAATATGGGGGGCGGCAGGGGTTTGCGATGCTACTTTCATAACAGCACTGATACCTCTTGCCTTAATTAGGGTGACCATGGCTGTGATGAAGCCATGAGCAAACCAAGTTTGGGAGGATAGGGTTTATTTTGCTTTTACACTTCATGACACTGTTCATCACTGAAGGAAGTCAGGGCAAGACCTCACACAGGGTAGGAATCTGGAGTCGGGTGCTGATGCAGAGGCCATGGAGGAGTGCTATTTACTCACATGTTCATTATGGCTTGTTCCATCTGCTTTCTTATAAAACCTAAGACCGCCAGCCCAGGGATGGTACCACCCACAATTTATGCAATTATTAAGAAAATGCCCTACAGGGTTACCTATAGGAGGCATTTTCTCAACTGAAGTTTCCTCCTCTCAGATGACTCTAGCTTGTGTCAAATTGACATAAAAATTAACCAGCCCACCTCTTTTTTTAAAATTTTTTTTCAGATTTTTTATTTGAATTAGAAACAAGATTGTTTTACATGACAATCCCAGTTCCCTTCTGCCTCCCGTCCTCTCCTACCACCACCCCCCCTACTAAAACCCTGCCTATCACATATCCTTTCTGCTCCCCCTGGATGGTGAGGCCTTCCATAGGGTGTCATCAGAGTCTATCATATCCTTTGGGATAGGGCTTAGACCCACCCCTGTGTGTCTTGGCTCAGGGAGTATTCCTCTATGTGGAATGGGCTCCCAAAGTCCACACCTATGCTAGGATAAGTACTGAACTACTACAGGAGGTCCCGTAGATTTCAGAGGTTTCCTCACTGAAACCCATGTTCCTGGGATCTGGATCAGTCCCATGCTGGTATCCCAGCTATCAGTGTGGGGAGCAAGAGTTCCCCGATGTTCAGATCAGTTGTTTCTGTGGGTTTCACCAGCCTGGTCTGGACCCCTTTGCTCTTCACTCGTCCTTCTCTCCAGCCCACCTCTTAAGGGCACCGCTTCCTAATTCTAGCTCTGTAGATCCAGTTAGCATTTCTACATAGGAATACAAGAGGGCGCAATCTTACTGACAGAAAAATCAGACCAAAAACATGGACAGTTCTCCAGAATGCAAAGAGATGAAACTGTGAAATCAATGCAAGAAAGCTGCAGTAAAATCTGACCTAGGATGAAAAATCTACTCCCTGAGCCTAGGGACTAGACAAGTAAGTGAAAACACTGTGGTGTAGTAAGGCTGTGCTCAAGCCAGCAAAGAGCTAAAATGAGATAGTGAATATCCAGTGTTATATGAGACTAACCCAAGGAGCTCTCTCCACATGTCATCCAGAGGGTTAGAGGTATAGTGATGGGACATGATGGCAGATTTCCTCACAAACAACAGAAGTATTGTAGGTTTTCCTTAGACATGTAGAAAACCAGTAGATATTACCAAAAACATAATGGAGGAAAACTTTCCTAAGCCAGCCAAAAAAATTAAAAGGCCCAAATGTGTAGATTTTATTTAAGATTTTGAGAAAGAGGTCATAACTAAACAAATCTTATCACCACTCTAAATATAATCCCATACATTCTTCAGGAGTCCTACTCACGAATACAAGTCAGAACAATTGTACCTCAGTAATATTCTTTGATTATAACTTTTCCCAGGATTCTTATGACACTGTCACACCTCAGCCTTGAAACTGAACCTCACCTGTACTTTCCAGAATATTCTCTTGTGTTTCTTGAGAAGTCCCTGCTTCAACCTTGGTCCTTGTCTGAACATCTGCCATTGGCTTGATTGACCACCAGTACCACGGAAATCAGCCTTAATGCTATGTTCCCCCTATGGTTCTTAGATCTTTACATTCCCTCAGCAGCTCTTGCCATTATTGTGCCTTCTGTAAGCATTAGTAAGTTCTTATTGAAGGCTACCAATAACAGAATAGTATGTAACTTCAGAGAAAATTCACTCATAACTGTCAGAAATATTGTCTTTCATAAGCTAACACACAGTCCCAAGCTTGCCATCAAGGGACCCCTAAAGAATGACACTCTTTAGCTCATAGTGTAACAGCTGGCAGGAAATCATTGTACATTCCTCTACCCTGAATATACTCTTTAGCTTCTCTAAGCATGCCGTAGTTTCTTGGGGAGGGGAGGCATAGTTCAAGTTTCTGAAGACTTCACATGTCTAGTAAATGCTGCTAATCTCAAATAGTCTTATTCTTTTGGATACCTGAGGATAATTGGGAATTTTGTCCTTCTACACCACCTTCACCTTGTCAAACTAGCATCTTCACCCAGGCTTCTTCTTGGTTTGAACAGGTTGAGCAATATCATAATGTCATTTTCCATGGCCCAGATGGAAGCTTGCAAGACTACATAGCACATCAGCTCGCCCTCTGTATGAAGGTATTGTGTATTTTTACACCATTTCGTTTGATTTGAAAACTGGGAAGACTATAAAGCTAATGACCCTGTTTTGTTGCCACAGCACAGACAGATGGCTGCAGGATTCCCCTGTGAAATAGTGAGAGCTGAGGTGGATACAGGTTTCTCCAAGGAACAGCTAGTAGACATGTTCATCAGTAGCGGTAAGAACTTTCAGAGAACTGGCTTATGATAACTCAAAGGCATGCTCTTCACTGAAGCCATTTCAGGGAAACCCTTATAGCTATGCAGCTTTTTAGTTTCTTCCCATTGACGAAACTGAAAATTGGAAGCCCAAGGAAACACTTAAAGGACGGTTCTGTCAATACCACTGTGTTAATTGGTCATCTTGAATTTTCAGTTTCTTTATATAAGACACTCATTGGTCCGACATACAATTTAACCATCCATAGTAGGACAGCAAGAGAAGAGGTAATACAAGCAGCTCCCCTTAGTAGGACTGCGTATTGCATTTTGACACGCCTAGAATTGCTGCTGCATGGTGATAAAGGGAACCAGATTGATGTGTAATAAATTTTGTCATCCACACATTTCCTGTAATGATGTACTCATTATTCTCCTCCCCGGAGCAAACATCTATCTTCAGCTGACCGTTAGTGTGCCATTGATTAGCGTTTTGGCAAATGCATTACATGCCCCCATTAACTCATGTGATCTCTACAACAGTCCTCTGCAAGTAGCTGTTGTTATATTTATTCCCACAAATAGGGTAGCAGAACCACATGCAAACATTTATTAAGATAAATTATTCATGAGGCCTTTTACAGCCTGACACCCCAAGTTTCACCACAGATGCAGTCCACATAACCCTGCATGGCACAGCTGTGACGCAAAGCTGAAAGGGGTTCACCTTTAGTGCCAAGAGGGTCTAGCCACAGACACACCTAGGGTAGAAGTTGTAAGATTCAAAGAGGATGAGTTGAGACATTCTGCATATTATTATTAGAGAGGGCTGTACCTTGTTTTTGGAGCCGTAATGAGTGGAATTACCCTGTGGCTCAGGGCTCAGCTTAGATTAACTTAGTATAGGAAGATGAAGACAAAAATCACCTTTTTATAATTTTTTTTAATTAAAAACAATCTTACTTTATATACCAATCCCAGTTCCCTTTCCCTCCCATCTTCCCACTCCACCCACCATCTCCCCATCCTATCCCCCATCCACTCCTCAGAGAAGGTGAGGCCTCACATGGAGAATCATCCAAGTCTGTCACATCATTTGGGACAGAATGAGGCCCTCCCCCAAGTATCTAGGCTGAGCAAGGTATCTCTCCATAGGAAATGGGCTCCAAAAGCCAGTTCATGCACTAGGGATAAATACTACTTCCACTGTCAGAGGCCCCATAGATTGCCCAAGCCCCACCACTGACACCCATATTCAGAGGGCCTAGTTCAGTTTTATGCTGGTTCCTCAGCTTTCAGTCTGGAGTCAGTGAGCTCCCACTTGCTCAGGTCAGCTGTTTCTGTGGGTTTCCCCAGCAGGGTCTTGACCCCTTTGCTCATCACTCCTCACTCTCTCTCTACAACTGGACTCCAGGAGTTCAGCTCAGTGCTTAGCTGTGGATCTCTGCTTCTGCTTCAATCACCTTTGGTTTTTAAATCTTGAAATCGAGTTTGGAGAACAACTGAAGATTCTTTAAGCCTTGAAGTACCCTTTGGAAGTAGGAAAATCTCCTAGACTCTTAGTGTCTGGCTGCTGCACGGGCTAGTCTTTGACCAGAAACCAGGAAATAGATTCGAAACACTATTGTCTTTCATGCTGTTTCAATCACAGATAACATTTGTTAACTTCCGCTCTTGCATGCCCTATCCTTAAGCTGTCTTTGTAACTGACAGCTCTGTGACAGACCACTCAGTGTCCCTCGTTGGTAATCTTGAAAGTACCTAAGGTACTACCCCGGGTTCTACCCAGGGATCCACAGCAAGAACATAGACTAGGACTCACTCCCACCCAAGCAGTCTGGCAGGAGCTGGACCTTCATCAGTCTCAACCATGGCTCTTGAAAATGTCCCTGTGCTTAGTTTTCTCTTATTTTATTTTAACAAAAGTCCCCTATAATTCTTCAGCTTTCAGGGTTGTGCTACCTCGAGGTTAAGAATATAAAAAGTTTTATTCTTGACCTGTTAGGGTCAAATACAGACTGACCTCTGCTATAAATGTAGACACCTAAGAAAGCTGGGAAGCGGTGAGGTCAGGCATGGAGGGTGCGAAAGGGAGCAGCCCAGCACTGCAGAGCTGCTTGACAGCTTCTTAAAAAGAACCCTCCAAGCTTGGAAACTTGGAGAGAGGCCCCTTGTCTTAAGACTCAGCTCCCCCTGCAGGGCTTCTCTGACCTTCTAAGGTGAGATGCTCTGCTAGGAAACACACACAAAGTTTATTTCTAGCTCTGCGTCCCACTCAGCTATAGATTAAGCAGTAGGACTCAGGACTCTTGGGACTTAGGCCTTGCATGTCATTCCATGGCAGTTCATGAGCCTCTTGAAAGCTACTTCTGTGACTTCTATTCTTTCTTCTATTTCTTTCTTTCTATTTTTATTTTCCTAAAGCAGGGTTTCTCCATGTAGTATTTGCTGCCCCCAAACTCACGCTTGTAAACCATGCTAGCCTCAAACTCAGAGATCCACTTGCCTCTACCTCTGGAGTACTGGGGCTAAAGGTGTGCACTACCATCACCACCCTGCTGCCTACTTTTACTTTTTTATTTGCTTGAGTGACTGAGTGGATATCCCATTGCAGGAGGTAGCACTGGTAAGAAATGAGGAAGTAAAGAAAGAAAGGAATTGTTTTTCCTATTCAGAAGTATTTGCTTGAAATGGAGGTAGATGTTAAGACCAGATTGGACAAGAAGGGATAAGCCACAAGAAAGAGTAACTTGATTTTGGAAAGTGCAGTGCTTGGCGGTTTTGTTGGTTTATAGTAGCATTTGGGATCGAACCTAGTACCTTGTGCTGCTAGGTGAGAGCTATGCCACGGGCAAGGTGAAGGCTTTGAACAATATACTTGAGTAAATCAATAAGGAAAGAGAGAAATCTTCACTCTTAATTCATTGCTAAATACAGAAGGAAATCTGTATTTGGCTTAGCAATTTATAAGGATCAACAGTTTCCTTCAGTTTTTAATATCAAAGTGAAGATAAAAATGGTGGTATTTGTGTGTTGTGCACTTGACTAGTGACCTGTCAGCAGCCTGAGTACTCTGGGTCCCTCAGTGGCCTTTCTCTCCTGGCTCCAAGTTCTGCCAAATCTGCTCCTTGCAGCTTCTGCTGCTGCTCTCCACGGGCCTCATCTCTAACCCATCAACTCTTGTTCAAGTGGCTCTGAGGCCTCATCAGTCCTCCTTACTTTCCCTGCTGTTGCTTCTTCAGCAAGTCCTCCTCAGTGATTCTTGGAGGATCACTCTAGGAGACAAAAGCTTTCACATGTTTTCCCTGGCGTTACACTCTGCAGGCTCCCGAATAGAAGTTTAAGTTCTTAGAATGTTATGGCAAGAACATGATGGTCTAGCTTGTCATCTTGGGCCTACTTCTCTGGATGCCTAAAACTCCCTTCCCCATCTCATCCTTTCAGTAGGACCCACTGCTTTTGACTCGTAGCTAGTAAAGAGGGTGGTATGGAATGTACCTCAGGGATACCATGGCTTGTGAGCAGTGCAAGGCATGTCCAGTGAACCCCAACAAAGGGTTCATGGGTCTGTGGGTATCTGTTTTCTTCATGCAGAGGGAGATAGTCAGGAACCATCCTTTGGTGAAGAGGTGATGGAGGGCCTTGGGGACAGGGAGGGCAGAGCCCTGAAGCCAAAAAGGCTCCCTAGCCCGTTGTACTGTAGCTTTCAGAATAATGAGGTCTAAGGCTGTCTGTCCACTGAACTGTTGCTTTCTTACCAAGAAGTGGAAGTGAGAAGAGGGTAGTATGGAGGAGCGCACTGATTCCTCACAGATGCTCTGTGTGCTAATGGCTTGTAACCTTATTATATTCTCCAAAGATGAGACCTGTCCCTTGGCTTTGGCCAGCATTGGAATGGTGAATTTTATCTATCTTCCACCAAGCAATGCACATGTTTGTCCTTGTCTGCATGTCTGAGGGGCAAAAATGCGAAGAGAGCCACAGAGAACGAATAAAAGAGCAAAACAACACATTAAGGAAGAGGGACAGAAGCTGAATACACTTAGCTGTAAGAATCCAAAACTCACATGGAGAATAAAATGGAGTCATTGAAAAGGGGAATAAGAACAAAGAACTCCAGGAAGCATGGGGGAGCTTGGAGAGAAGCATAAATCACTTTGTATTCGTGAAGTTCAAGATGACCTTTTCCTTCTCATTTTACCGTTTGGGAGAGCCACGTCACATGACTCTTGTTGGGCTAGGAGGGTTTGAATACATACTGCAATTGGCTCAGGTTCCTCTGCAATACAAGGTATGAAGCCGGATCATTGAGACAGATGGTGTTTTAAATTACATGCGACAGAATGTGGAGAAAAAAGAAAAAAAATGAAACACTAGATCAATATTTTCAGATAACACTTTTAATTCCTTGGAGAACATTCCAGTTTAGAAATAAAAAAAAATGAATGAAATGACAGTAGTAATGATAGATGAATATGCTAATTAAATCTCTATAAATGAACTTTCCTCATTGGGCCCTGCATCACTGGAGACGTTTTGAAGGCCTTCCCTGAAGTCACCACTTTGTCACATCCAGAGCATTGTCCCTACAGGCTGGAGTAGGCAGTTAGTTATGAAAGGGGTTCTTTTCAGTCCCCAAAGGGGTTATTATAAATTTGGGGTTTATCTTCAATTGTTACATGTTAACTGGTTTCAGACCAAGGAGTGTTGCTGTTAAATCAACACTGTAGGATTTTAATTGAAGGCTATCCATAGTGGGGATTTAGATCTAAACCCGGTGTCCAATTAAGATTGCCAATATCTACAGGAGAGAACGGGGCCAGTGCACTCTGCGTTTGGAAGAAATAAAGAATAGTTTCAGAAATGCACTCTGAAGTAGCATAGAGTGAGAAGGGGTCTCAAAGGGTCAAGTTTTAAGCTACAGGATAAAAGGAGTCCACAGACAGAAATACAATGGGTGAGTGGCTTTCATTCATATGTCCAGAAATTTGCCCCACTGGAAAAAACCTTCAAACTCAAAATTTGGTAATGAGTTCTCACTCACTTCTGTAGTTTATTAACATTTAGATATGAAACAACGCCAAATAACCTAAACTAGACCATACTGTTTCTTAACCTTTGCACACACTGGACTAAGGAAAGTGGTCACAGAGGGAAGTGGGTGATACTGAAAGGTGGAGGCTGAAAGGCCGGCTGTGTAAAAGAGACTTTTCACCAATGATATCCACACTCCTTTGATTGGTACCTCAGGACAGACCAAGATGAACACAGATGAGGTGGATACCTATGGACAGCAACACTCAGCCCTTCCTTTTTTTCTAGGCACAAACTCACAGTCTGCTATACATTAAGTCAAAATGCAATCTCTTCTAACGGATCAAGAAAATGAACCCATCTTCTCCCATGAGTCTTCCGTACTATCGCACATCCATAAGTTCGACTTATTTCATTGCCAGTGGAATCCCACCTCCTTATTCCCACTTGATGTCCCTTCCAGTTTGGAAGCATCGGACCTTACACACCATTTTCATAGTCCCTTCCCCAGTCCAGGGATGGGCACATGCTCACTGCTTCCAATAACTTGGCAGCCTCTTCTTTGGTGGGAAGTTCAAAGTTGTCTTTGACCTTTTTTTCCCCTCTGCCCCATCTCTGCAGGTGGCATGCAGACTTACATGATGCCAGTCTACTTTTTTGGGGCCCTGTTAGAGGCCCCCCTCACCTCTCGCCTGCAGCACAGCAGTGAGAGCTCCTGTTTCTTTTCTCTTCATTTTTTCCTGCAAATCTCCTTACACTGAATGAGACCTCAGAGCAGAATGCCGTCCTTCCTCTCCCCCAAGACATAACCCACAGTAGGCATGTAGCACCCGTAGCAAGGAAACACTTGGATAAACATTTGTTGAAATGAAGTTCAGTTTTCTTAGCAGAGTCACTTGACCTAGCCATACACCTAACACAAATCAGAGAAAATCTGGACTCCTTCAGTCCTAAGTTAAAGGAAAGGTAATGTAAACCATTGGATAGAGAGGCTGTGTTCTTTTTGTCTTTTATCACTGAATAGAAGAGGCTTATGTGTTGTTACTATTTTAACCAACTATAATTTCTTCTCTTTTTTTTTTTTTTTTTTGATTTTCTGAGACAGGGTTTCTCTGTGAATCCTTGGCTGTCCCCTGTAGATCAGGTTTTCCTCAAACTCACAGAGATCCTCCTGCCTCTGCCTCCCAGGATCTCGGATTAGGCATGGGCCATCACCACCCAGCCCAATTATGGTTTCTTATACTTCTATAATATACACGTATATATTTGTGCATGCATCATATATTTATTTATCTAAGAAAGGCTCTTACTATGTAGCTCTGGCTTGCTTCATTATTTCTGAGATAATGCTTAAGAAGCATAAGTTCTCAATGTTACTAGATTGCTGTACAAAGGGTCACATCAGACGAAAGTGTGATGACTGGCCCCTAGTACCAGGAAATGGAAAGATGGCTCTTATTTCTGTCCTAGTTTTTATGGATGTTTAGCTGAAGAGGTTCGCATTGTTCAAGACTTCTTTTGAGATTCAGACTCCATTGTATCTATAGTAATGAAAAGAAAATACAAACATTTCTCTCATGAGTATCCATGACAAGTAGAGTGTTCCACAAGTACTTTTAATTGATTGTTCCTCATTGAGGGTTAATTTGACTATGACTGAAACTTCTGCAGTCTTTTAATAAGTAATAAGTAATAAGTAATCCCTTATTAATTGTCATATAGGAATTGCTGTGTTCATGTTTTAACTAAAGCAGTAATGGCGTGTGAGTGCCTGGTAGTTATCATGAGTTGTGTTGAGCATGTTTTATACACTGGCTTATTTGTTCACTGTTAGTAGAAATTTCCCATTTAGTTCACATCTTTCTATTTGGGTTGACACGCAGTCATTTCTGCACCTCCTGAGTGGGAGGAATGGTAAGGATGGAGACACTCATTTTGACTCCCTCCTCACTGTTTCTGAAACCTTAATCTGATCACAACTCAGGGCCAGGATGTGCTTACATCTCTCAAAGCCTTGTCTATTAATGCTATGAACATCTTATGGATGTGTGATTTAAAGGTCGTTTAATAATCTTAACCTTTCATATTATGAAACATACATAAAATACTACATACAAACAAGTCAAGAATTTAAGTGTCTTCAGCTTCCAGAATCCACCCACATGTCTCCTCCTTGCTCAGAAAACCTCTCTTCCAGCCCCAACTCTATCATTTGTAATAATAATTTCTTAGTGTTTTTTGGAGGTGTTGTGGGATGAAACAAGGGTTTCACATTCACCAGACAAGCATTTGACTGTAGAGCCCCACTCCAGCTCTTAATGTGTTTTTAATCATTTGGTTACCTGTTTATAAATTCACAGATTAAATACTTCATATCAATTTTTCATATTTTATATAAGATGAAATTATATTGTATATATTCCTTGGTAACTTGTTTAATGTATTGTTTGTGACAGCTTCCTATGATCTCAGAGTTGTCACTTCCGCTGTGGGAATAGACTCATTTATTTGCCTGAGTCCTTGCTGATGGATGGTGGGTGGAGGCCCAAGATTTGCTATGTAAAAGGGGTAGCATGTTGTGTTCATCTTCAGCTGTGTTGAGTAATACCACACAAGTTTCTGGACTTGCAGCTGTCACCCCAGTATTTTCAGAGTATGCCCACCTCACAACATATTTCGTGAATATTTTGTCTTCTTAGTTTTGCATGTTTTGCCAGTTTGTGTAGGCTGTGCACAAGTATTAACCTCTCAAATTGCTTCTGACCACAGCTTGTCTGATCCCAGTGAAACAGTCCCCTATTAAGAAGAAAATAATCGTCATCTTAGAAAACTTGGAAAAATCTTCATTATCCGAGTTACTGGGGGACTTTTTGGCACCTTTGGAAAATCGAAGCACTGAAAGCCCGTGTATTTTCCAAAAAGGTAAAGGGTGGAGAGAGCACATTAACAAGCCAGCTGTGGTGTTGTCACCAGGAGTTGGGGCCAGGCTTTGTTTCGAGGTTCTTAGCCTGTTATTCAGGAATGGAACAAAAGCCCACATGGCTCACAGAGTTTCAAGGAAACTTTACTCAAGAGCAGTAGTACAGATTAGAAAAGATGCATTTTCAAGATTTCTGGTGGGCCCCATGAGTGAAGCTCTGGGGTCCTGATTCTTGTTTGAGATTTATTTTGACAAAGTCCAAGGGAAGTATGACCTTGGTTGCTAAGAGAGGGGTAGCATGGGTAGTTCTCTACTTTGATGAAAAGTTTTGGATTGTATAAGTCTTTTCTCATTTTGCAGGCCCCTTCCCAATGCATCTGATTTTTTGTTTGTTTTTATTTTTTAAGGCAGGGTTTCTCTGCATAGCAATCCTGGTTATCCTGGAACTCACTTTGTAGACCAAGCTGGCCTCAAACCCACTGGGATCTGCCAGCGTCTGCCTCCTAAAGGTCTGATTTTACTACAGGTCCAGTTATGCATAGGTACAAGAAAGGATATAGGGGACTTTTCCTCAAAGTTCCCCTGACACTTTTTTCCATACTGTGCAAATGCTCAAAATTCAGTCTAGGCTGAATCTGGCATTGCTCATAGTTCTCAGGTTGTATTCCAGGATGTTTTTGGGTAGAAAAAGAGCCTTCCAAAGGGTGTTGCTAGGGAGACTAAGTTATTTCCATTGTTTAAAGCAGGTATACAGCTCAGGGCAGGTGCAGGTTCTAGTTTGCTAGGCCCATTGCTTAGAGAGAAGTGTGTGTCTAACCCAAGCCAAAGGGAGTCCCAAGGTGCTAAGTTATTCCTTATGCATACATGTCCTGGTATGCCTCTAATCTTGCTGTCCTCAAAGCACAAGTTAAATACCTCATGCTGTTGATTTGCATTTGCACCAAACATACATAGCTGAGGTTGAATTATCACTTGGTTTGTTTTAGGAAATGGAATGTCCGAATGCTATTACTTCCACGAGAACTGCTTTCTGGTGGGAACCATTGCCAAGGCATGCCTCCAGGGTTCTGACCTGCTGGTGCAGCAGCACTTCCGCTGGGTTCAGCTGCGGTGGGATTGCGAGCCCATTCAAGGGCTGCTGCAGAGATTCTTGCGAAGGAAAGTCGTGAACAAGGTAACAAGCGGAAACTGCCGCCCGCCAAGGTGGGAGGGGCTTGAGTTCCACTAACCATGTGACACTGGGCTAGAATAATCTGTGAGCATCCCAGGGATGAATAAGAGTGATGGATGTGGACCTCTCTCAACAGCTTCTGCACGGAAGGACGGACAAGAAGGTGGGGATGGGTTTTACAGTTTCATTATTGGAGAGTGCATATAGAAGCTGTAATTGTTTTTCGATAATATTATAAACAAGAAAAGGTTAGCAGGTTCTACTGGTGTTATCAGTGGTTCTCAAGGAGTCCCTCCAAGCTCTAAAAGTTGTAAAAAGTTGGATTTGAAATGTAGTCACTGTTGTTAAGGAAGACTCACTAATGTCTTAGAGCCTGAGGATACCGCCCTACTGCTTATGCCATTTTTAATAGACACCTTTTACACTATGAAGGGAAATGGTTTAGTGTGCTCGTTTAAAGAATAACAGTATTTATTTTATAGTCTCTCATATAGAAGACTATTTCTGTGTTGACCAAATGTAAGAAATTATTATTTAATAGTCTGGGATTGGACTGATATCTGGGCATCAGAGTAGATTTAATATAACAGAACTTTGGTAAAGTTGTCTCAGTCCTGTGCACAGGCAGCATTTAGAGAACAGCATTATTTTAACAATACCATATTCCAAGCCACTGATAACCAAACAGCTCTCCTTACACAGGTGGACATCTGACTGTCCCTTCATGACTACAGAAAATACCTGACACCACACCCTTACTTCAAGGCATGTAGAGGAAGAAACTAGGGGATAGTAACATGTAGTGCCAACCTCTTATTACCATGGAGGAACAAAAAAAGAAAAACATTTTTTCTAGAGACTTGTAGTATCATAAGAAGTTTCTCCTTAATATTCCAGTGAGGATAACTGTCTACCCCATAGTGCTAGACCATAACTAGAGCACCTGTACAAGACCAAGACTCTCTGTCGAGTATGTAGCACAATTCGGTCTGTCTGTGGATGTATGAGTTACTGTGTGGAGCGAGCAGATGAGAAGAGCAATGTGGGTAAGAATTGCCTTTCGTTATTCAGTAGATAAAGTCTGACACCAGGGATTTGAATTAGCATCTGAAAATCTTATTTAGAGAAATCTACTGCCCAGTCGTAAATATATTCTCTTAGCCAAAGCAAAGTATGATGTGACCTCAGTAACAGGAAAGAAAAGTGGGGTGAAAAAAATGGCAATCAGAAGTTTTTCAAGTTACTAATACTTCTATTAATTTTAACTCTCCTAATAATCGCATGCCATATTAATTAAGACAACGAATTTGGTTAATATTTACGATCAATAACCATTAAAGGTAGTTTTAGTAAGTGTTTAAGTCTGTAGACTTGACATGCCCCCTGGCAGCTCTCTGGTAAACGTGGCAGCAAAGGAGCTCTTGTTGCTCTGGTCCATAGCATTTGAGAGTGGGATGTGGCCACAGAGGAGGCAGAGAGCAGCACATTGATGCCTCTCATCTCCCAGGAACTGCTTCCAAAGCTAATCAAACAGCGTCCCTGGAGTGAGCACACAATGGGAACAAGTGATCACTACAAAACATCGGAAATCTTGTAGCACAGAAAGCTGAACTCTTACAGCATTTAGAGGTGCGCTCTCGTGCTTGGTAATAATTTCTTCTCACGAGTCTTTCAGAGATGCTGTGAAATATATCTTTCAAGATGCCAAACTTCTTACTAATATTTAAATAAGAATAATTATATTTAGCGAGAAATTAACATTTAGCTTTCATTATAACACTCTTATGAGGATTCTTGCTAGAAGAATATCAGAGCAAGTGAGAGGTTTTTTTTGTGTCTTTTGAGGAGAATGGAAATCATAAAGGAAACGAAGCTACAGGTAACACAGAGCAGAAGGGCTGCTAACCCTGACATGCTCTTTGTGTTTTCCTTGACCAAATCAGCCCCTTCATGTAGCCCATACAAACGTGTACCAATGTTTGCACTCATCCTTTTGTAAATAATATTTATTTGTTCTTTTTTTGTTCTTAAAAATTATACATTTACGCAATGTATTTGGATCTTATTCATCCACCACTCCCTCTAATATCTCCCACCGTGCCACCCTTCCCAACTTCAAGTCCTCCCTTTTATTGTTAATAATACAGTTAGGGCTGCACGTATGTTCTTGGGGGAGAGGGCCATCCACTTGGGCAGGGACAATTACCAGTAGCCACCTCCCCAAAGCATAGCAACATTCCTTCAACTGCCCTAAGAAGGGCCTTACCAAGTCACCACCCTCACCATCACCAGGTGATGCAACTATGGTGGGTAGTTTTTATTCAAGAGAGATTTTTAAATATATCACTTGATATATTTTAAGTGTAAATATCAAGTGATATATTTAAAAACATACTCAGTGCATGGGAGCTCCACCTACCCAGATGGCTTTGGGTCGAAGTGCCCAAACTCTGTCTTTCTGTGTATAAAGGTGTAAAGATTTCCCAGTGGTTTTAAGTGATGTTTTATAACTTAAATTTTCTTAAATAATTTAGCTGGCCTTTAAAACTTTAAGAACTCATGCTACCTTGAAAATTAGTCTTCCTAAATACTCAATTAAGTCTTTTTTTAAAAAGCAGAAAATTAAGATCACAAATCCTATGATTCAAACATTTTCCCAATTCTTGTACACACAAACACACACAAAGTTCTATTTTGGCCACACACCAAAAGCTCAAGTTGCTACTGTGAAGTGGCAGCCTGCATTTCAGCCAGAGAGCTTGATGCAGGTCTATGATCTGAACTCAAATTTTTCTTGATAAAGCGGGAACCAGGAGAGCCCCTTCAGCTGTCACTTGTCTGCGTAGTTTGTCTGAGTGCATGCATGTGAAGCGAGCTTACCTGACTCTCATATTGGATCTGGGTGTATAACCCTGACTCTTGGCACTTCACCTTGAACTCAGGCCAGCAGATGAAGATGTCACACTTGCTGAAAGGCAGGGCTATGAATCTGATGAGCACAACCATGTTAGACTCTGGGCTCGGTTCTGATTTTCTGTGGCCGGTGGGCACAGCACTAAGATAATCCATCACAGCAAACGTGGGTGTGGAAACCTAGGCGGGGGCCAGCATGGAAAGTAGGGCAGGAGGAAGTCCTCTCTCTGGTCACATGGAAGGCTTTCGGAATGTGCTAATCTGTGCTCTAACCAAGGAAGCCAGAGCTGAGACTAGGGAGGTAGGGGTTCCGGCAGAGGAACAGCAGTTGCTTGAACTTGAACACAAGGACGAACTGAAGTGATGGGGCTTTGAAGCACAGTATAACAGAGGAGAGTTTCTTTGGTGACATACTGGGTAGATGCATACAGTCTGCCAGCTTGAATTAACAAGTGGTCATTGTGGAAGAGCATCACTTTTTCACCCATTTGTGGGCGAGTACACGTGGAAGCCAGAGATCTAATTTGCTACTCTTCTATGGGTGGTGTTCATTTTTTGAGACAGACCTAGAGCCCTTAGTGACCTGAGCCCTCCCAGTAGGTTCAGCTGGCTGGACAGCAAGCTCCAGTACTGGGATTATAAGCACACACTACCACACTTGGCCTTTTTATGTGGATCTGGGGATTGACTGAGGTTTTCACACTTTCATGGCAAGCACTTTACTGGTATCACCCAGGCCCTTCATGCATCTTGCTATTTGGGAATATCAGTAATCATTCTCCCACTTCTCTGTTCCACAGAGTATTATTTCAGCATCTCCTAGCTAACAATACATGATTTTGAATAACGCTATACATGAAGCTTGAATCTGTACTTAAAGATTGCAGTCAGAAAGGGGTCTTGGGTTAATGAGCCTGTCCCTGATAATTTATTTAACCGATGGTAAAGCACAGAAGGAAGGTGTTTGCAGTGTGCTGTGTGGCTAGCTATCCTCCCTCACACCTCCCAGTCCTTGGAACTCAGGGCTGACTCCCCATTAGCCCAGGTCACACCTTTTCTTTTGTTCTGCTCTGATGTTCCCAGCCATACAAGGTACACTGAGGTGTGGCTCAGTGGGAAAGTGTGTAGTTTGTGTGTAGAGGCTTGGGTTCCCAGCACCAAAAGCTATGAAACCTGACTTTATAATGCTTTATTTTCCTTAGAGGTGGCAATTAGTGCTTATAAACAGAAGGTATACCATATTGTGACATCTAAGTTCCTAAGCATCCCTACTAAGTTGTATTTATGCTAAATGAATATGCATTAAGGAAATAAAATATATAGTAACTGTAAGACCAATTTATCAGAAAGACCCCTGAAGGAGACACCAGACTTTAGTGTACTATCAAGTGATAATCTGTTCCCATAACAGCCATTTTGCAAAGTGAAACATTTTCTATAAGTAACAATTATACTTGGAGAGAGAGGTGCACACCTGTTTCCTCTGCTCTTAGGAGTAGGCAAATTCCATTCTCCTTTTGGAAATTATGCTTCTTGATGAGGATCTATGACCGTGGGATCTTGGGAAGCAGGTCATTGAAAAGACATTAGCACAAACAAACAAATAAACACTCATTCTCCCTGTGTGAATGATGGAGGAGTATGTTTCCATAGAGACTCTGCCCTTCTCCCCCTTGCTGGCATGTGGTCCTGAGGAGGCTGCTAAGGGACCCCTCCACTTGCTAGCTGCTGGTCCCCTTCCTCCTCCCACACAACTAAGTCTGGTCCCTTATTGCTTTCTCATGGTTGAACATAGGGAGCATAGCTTGAGCAGAGGTCAGCTTCAATGCTAAACTCTAGGAGGAAAAAGGGCCTTCTATACCTTTGTGATTATCAGTAACATTAAAAATATTTTATGTGACACCAGGCACTGGTGGCACATGCCTTTGATCCCAGCACTCTGGAGGCAGAGGCAGGCAGATCTCTGAGTGTGTGTGTGTGTGTGTGTGTGTGTGTGTGTGTGTGTGTGTGTGTGTTTTAGCTGCATATATGCAGTGCCTGAGGAGCCCCAAAGAGGGATCCCCTGAGACTGGAATTACAGAGTTGTGAGTTGGCCATGTGGGTGCCAGGAATGAAACCCAGGTCTTCTGTGAGAGCAGTCAGTGCTGATAACCATTGAGTCATCTCTCCAGCTCAACATCTTTTAAGTGTGATATACCCTTTTAATATTAAATATTACTAAATATTGTGTCCTGATACCATTTTTCTCTTTATTAGGAATAGATGTGTATAGTTAATATATACTTGAAAATTGCTAAGACTAAGATCATAAATGTATTCACCACTAAAAGTATTTCATGTATATGAGATGGTGGATATATTAAACAATGTGAACAATGTATACATGTTCAAAACATCACATTATACCATAAGTAGAATTATTTTTCAATTATATCTTAACATAAATCATAAATAAGCTTGGCATTGCCACCTCTTAACTTTGTAACTTGGGTAAGAGCTCTTCATGTCTTATTCTCCTGATATTTAAAATGGGACAAAATACCCAGCTAAGGCTTGTGGTGTAAATCATGTAAACAGTTATGACACTGACATGTGAATACATCTAGGGTGAACATGTTACTTACATAATGGACAATGTTTGCTTTTGTAACTTCCATCTACCCCAAGTAAAGGCAAAGGCAGACTCAGCTAAATTTGGATTCCATAGTTTATATTTTAATTTTGAACTTTAAATTCAAAATAAAAGCATTGTTTTTCTAAGCCACAGTTCTGTGTTCTACCCGTCTCTAGTTCAGAGGTCAGCCACCCTCACCTTGTGATCCTGTGTGTAAGATCGTGGACTGGGCTCTGTCTGTTTGGAGGCAGCTCAACTCCTGCCTGTCCCGCTTGGGGACACCAGAAGCACTTCTTGGACCAAAGTATTTCCTGTCTTGTCCAGTAGTCCCAGGACATGCCCAAGCAACAGTAAAGTAAGTGCCAATTTTTATTTACATACTATGCTTGTTAACTTTAATTGTCAACTTGACACAGCCTAGGGGCATGTGAGGAAACTCATGATTGAAGAATTGCCTAGATTAGATGGGCCTGTGGGCATGTTTGTGGGGGATTATCTTGATTATTAACCATTGCAGGAGGACCCAACCCACTATGGGTGTTACCATCTCTAGGAAGGTGATTTTGACCAGTATAAGAAAACTAAGAGGGGGTAGAGAGACAGTTTGATTCCCAGCACCCACATGGCAGCTCACAGCTATCAGTAACTCTGAATTCCCAGGGACCCAACGCCTGCTCTCCACGGGCATGACACACACATGGTACACAGAGATATGCAAGAAGAACCCCCACATACATAAAAATAAAATTTAAGAAAGTTGGCTAAGCAGGAGACAGTGGGCAAGCCAGCAAGCAAGCAGCATTTCTCTGTAGTTCCTACTTCAGTTTCCTCTCCTGACTTCACTTAATGTTGTGACCTAGAAGTTCAAGTAAACCCTAGTGATGAATACAAATGGAATCAGAGATAGGTTACTAACTGATAATTTATTAGGGGATATACTCACACAAGGGAACCAGTGACCAGGTTGGACCCCAAGCAGCTCGGACTCAGAATGCTTCCCAGTACCGGTTTGCTCTTATACACCCTGCCATGTACCTGTAATCAGGGTCTCTCCCTACAAAACCCTTTCCTCCCCTAGGTTTCTTTGGTCTTGGTGTTTATCTTAGTAATGGGGAAAAGTAGGACATGTGGCAAATTTAGCTGGCTCGAGACAGAGACTATTGACAAAACTGCTTCTGCTGTCTCCTGTCATTAGCACAGAGTGAAGTTCTGTACTCCCATCACAGAGTGACTGCAGCTTGTCTGTTATACATTTTTTTTGCTAAGATAATAGCAGCTATTCTCTGTGAGTATGTGCTGATCCACAACACACACCTTACTGAAGACATGTATAGCTTGCTATTTAGCCTTCTGGTGAGGTCTCACATACGAAACATCAAATATTTTAAGCATACCCTCCTATCAAGCAAGCAAGACCAACATTTTGTTTTGTTTTTTTAAAGAATTCTTTATTTAGTAGGGTGTTCTGTCTGCATGTGTCCCTCCAGGCCAGAAAAGGGCACCAGACTTCATTACAGATGGTTTGTGAGCCACCATGGAAAGTGTAAGATACAAATAAAATATCTGTTGGGCAGTCATGGCACATGCCTTTAATCCCAGTACTTGGGAAGCAGAGGCAGGTGGATCTCTAAATTTCAGGCCAGCCTTGTCTACCTCAGAGGAAGTCCTAAGACAGCGAGGTCTACATGGACAAACCCTGTTATAGGAAAAACCACCAATGTAATGAGTTAGTTGGGGGAAAGGAGGGAGATATTAAAATAGACACAGTATTATCTTGATTAAACTGAATTCTATATGTTTTATTATGTGTTGACATCCAGAGCATCCGGATTCTTAGCAACCAATTTGGCCGTGTGGAGTGTAGTCTTTGCACACGAACTGTCTAGACATGGCGATCTCACTCTTTAGCAATCTGACACTATGTCAGCTCACTGTGGTTAGGATATTGGGTGAGAGAGACGTTGTCACCCACAGCCAGTATGCAGAGTGGGCTATATAACTACAGATTTCCCTCCAGTCCTCTGAGTGTCATGTAGTGACTAAGGCCATGCTGTGTTTGCTTCATAGCTCTGAACATTCCTCTTCTAAAGAGAAATGCTGGACAATGTGTCCACTCTTTTTCCTGGAAAGAAAACATTACAATCTCTCCTGCTCTTGCCTTCTGCTCAGAAAGAGACATTATCTAGATTTTTCAAGTCATGGGGGACAGTATGGAACAAAAGATGATATGAGATGTGCAGAAAGGCCTAAAATGATTGCCAGCCTTCCTGTTTTCAAACCTATCTTTATCCATTCAGCACTCTTACTATAATTTGGAATTATAGAATTGTAAAGGCAGGGTGTTGTTTAGGTAGGGTGTTTGCCTGGCATATTCAAGGCTCAGAGTCTGGGAAGGGAATGCTTGCCTAGAAAACCAAGGGTTTGTCTGTATTCTCTGTTGTTGCGTTAGTTTTCTTGAATTATCTGTAACTAAGCACTAACAGATTCTTACAATAAGCCAGAGTTTCGATAGCTTTTAAGAATATCTGAAATTTTATGCCAATACCTGATAACTTTGAAAATATTTCTAGTCTTAGAGACATTGTTTTGTTTCTACATACTAAAAATTATATTTACTGCTTTTTGTTCCTTTTGATACTAGATATCAAACTAGATATTCATACATTCTAGGCATGTTTTCCAGCACTTTTAACTTTTAATGCTGCAAAAACATGGACATTTGTTACTAGCACTGATTGCTCCAAATCCAGCCACAGTCTCCATAGTTTATAGCTAAAATATAAGAGGTGTACCTGAAGCTACAGCTGAATGGCCAAGTTCTCTGCAGGGCTGAGCCATGTATATGTACATGGGTAGTGAGGAGGCCCTATTTTGGGGCAGACATTTAATTTGTCAGCGATATATCCCAACGCACATATTAGAATATGTTTGTCTTATTAATGAAATGTGTTAAACAAATGGAAGACATTGAGACATGGTTTAATAGAACTATGACTTTTGGATACTTGCCTTCATTTTTACATCTTTATCATGCATCCATTAATTCTGTAGATACTATTGATTCTAGGCTAAGGCAGGCATTTAAATAATGAGTTTCATTTGAAATATATTGTTCTTGAGACAAATTCGAACTGTTATGGTATTAGATAATCTATTTTGTATTGGGTAATTTTATTTATTATACAACTAGCCCCCCCCAAAGGTAGCCAACCAACAAAAACATGCCAGGTAATTTTGCTCAAGTGTTTTTGTGAACTTGCATATAGTTCATAAAAGACTTCTTCCTCTCTTGCAAGGTGGATGTCTAAGCTTTGGAATGCCGTCATTGCTCCCAGAGTTCAAGAAGCAATATTGTCAAGAGCCTCTATGAACAGACAGCCTGGTGTTGGGCAGACAGCTTCTAAGAAGCACCCTAGCCAAGGACAGCAGGCTGTGGTGAAGGCTGCTCTCAGCATCCTGCTCAATAAAGCTGTTCTGCATGGCTGTCCCCTTCCCAGGGCAGGTATGTAGGGCTGTGCAAGAGAGGAACTTTAAATTCTCTCTGTTGCTGTGTGGAATTTGGTTTTATGGAGTATTCTTTTGTCTCCTTGTAACTAGGGAAATGAATGTACTGCTCATAGCATTGTACCAGAGCTCTTTCTGTTTTTAATTACTAGCACGTATTTGAATTCTAGACCTCCCAAGTACAGTTAGTGCTGGTCCAGACAACTCCAGTGTGGTTACTGTTCCCAAGCCTATGATTTAAGAATAGGTCAGGTATTTCAGGTTACATTATGAAACAGTGCTATCTTTCCTTCTTCTTAGAAAACAAAACAAAACTGTGGTTTGTGTTGTTTCAGAGCTAGACCAGCATATAGCAGACTTCAAAGGGGGAAGTTTCCCTTTGTCCATAGTTTCAAATTACAGCAAGAAGAAAGGAGACAGTGGTGCCTGGAGAAAGGTGAACACCAGTCCTCGAAAGAAGCCTGGCCACTTTTCCTCACCCACGTGGAACAAGCCAGACCGGAAGCAAGAAGGTAAGGGGTGGGAGGCATGCAGGACCCAGTTTCTGAATGCAAGTGGGCTTTCATTCTTAAAACTGAATTCTGCCAAAGCCCCGAGTTGTCCAGTTAACTTTCAGGGAATGTACTATGGAATGGTTTTCCAAGCATAACTGGGAGCCTTCTATCTGAAAAATACCACATTCCTACTAGAAATAGAAAATTCATCTTCAATTTGCTAATTGACATTTCAAAAGTTAACTTGTTTTCTTGATCCCCATAATTAAATTTATCAGCTTTACTATATTTGGTTCACTTTGCATATATGTCATTCCTCAGTGATCTTCCCATAAAAGAATACATGTATAGGTGTATTTGCTGTCAATGCAAGGCGTTTATGAGTGAATCAGCTTTAGTATTGTTTTCCTGCATGGCAGTGTGTACAGGGTCACGTGAAATTTTAGGTACTAGATATGGCACAGGAAAAACAGCCAGAAATTCCTCACAGACTTTAAAAGAAATGAATAGCTTGAAGTAAATAATTTCCTGAACCTTATGTTCACCATATGCTGTAGTGTTGACAACCAGAATCAACACAAGAAATAAGGAAGCAACACTATGGAAATAAGTGATTCAGAAAACTCAGCTCTGCTGTTAAGATATTAATTAAACCACACATAGAGTATATGTCTTCAATTCCAATGCTGTGGGTCAGAGCCCAGCAGCTCTGTGACTCTGAGTCCAACCTGGTCTACATAGTGAGCTCCAGGCCAGCCAGCTGCATAGTAAGACCCTGTCTCCAAAATTTTTTAATTTATTAAAAATGTCAATCATATAATTTTGTTGATTTAGAATGGTTTGTGGTATCAAATATATACTTCAAAACATGAACATTTTGTGAAAGATTAATAAACAGTACTTTAGCATTGTATTTACACTGATTTCAGGACAGAAGTATCTAAACACCAATTTTGCAAAGCACCTAAGTACTTCAGCTATTTTATTCTTATAACAATGATTTTCCTCAAATAATTACATTGGATAATTACAGTGCTTGAGTTGATTTTGATTTTTGATACACATGGTGCCTGGTGGGCGAGATCTCGCCTACTGTGTGCAAGTGGCCCAGGACTGAAAGATAAAAGAACCTCCCAGATTACTCTGGAAGTTCATAAGATGTGATAAAGACCGCCCATTTTTCTCTAGACCTAGCAAGAAGACCAGTGATATTAGATCACAGGCTTCCATTCAGTGCCCACCATGGCACTTACGCAGTGGCCAGGGCAATGCCACCATTCAGAAAATAAGAAGAGTGAAGAACTACTGCAGTGACCTACTTTTAATGAAACTATTTTCAATTTAGTTTGCTTTTCAAAATTGTTTTCCTTGCTACTGTGCCATTCAAACCCGGGTTCAGAGTATGCTAGACAAGCACTATATCACTAAGTTACAACCCAGCCTAAAACCATTTTTTTATAGGAAATTTGGGCCAGCAACAGTCACACAATTTTAAATTTCACTCAGAAATTGCTAAGCACTTTAGTGTTTATAAAAGTTGGAGGAAAGGGCTTAGTGGTGTTTCTCAGACATTTCTAGTGGGACAGACCTCACATCGTGGCCAGTATGTACCCAATGTACACCTGATACAGAACATACCATCTGATGTTTTCTGGTTTCTTGAACGGACCATGACTTACAAATTGGAACATGTTTGTTTGAGTACCATGGCTCTTTGTGTGCTAGTCCTAACTTCTGAATGATGCATAGTTACTAGTATATTACTGATGTCGCATGCAATAGGACATGGCAACACATCAAAATCTGGATATGGTTATAGATTAGTATCATGAAATGGAAGGCACTGAGCTCCTCTTTTGGTACTTTGGAAGCACAAACCAAAATAAATCAATAGGCTAACTACTGAGTAGAAGATAAAAACAAATGTCAAGTTTCCTAACCTGAGACTCAGGTTGTTTTAATTTCATTGACCTCAGCATAAGCTTCCATAAGGAAATCAGTTATTCCCCAGCCTCACAAACACTTCTGTATCGGAAACTACACCAGAGTCACTGTCCTGAGAATATTCCCACTCAAAGTGAATGCTAATCCATACTCCGTGCAGTAGAGTCTAGAACCTCTTCATTTTTTTTTTTAAACACTAAGTTCTGGATGCACAGGGATAATGATCCAGTGTATTGAAAATGGCTGTTTTTCACAGGTCTGAGAAATAAGACTATACCACATTTGAACTGTAGCAGGAACACCTCTCTGTCAAAGCAACAGTAAGTTCCCTTTCATCAAAGAAAACTTGAGTTTAATAATTAACTTTAATTATTTTAAAGTATTGCATATACTTCTAACATTATATTGTACAGCTGTTATGCCATTAGTGTGATTTTGGAGTGATATTATTAACTGAAGACAATGCATTAATAAAACCTTTCAATGAAATTCTGCATTAAGCTCCATAAGCTTAATATAAAGCTAGAGAAAAAGGTTTCACTTCTAAAAATCAAACTTAATCATTTATCAACTCTATAGGCAAGTCTTACATTTGTGAAGATTTAGACAATCTGTGGATGACTTTTTAATGCTAGATTTATACAAACAGTATGACCTATATACCTGTAGATACTGTATTTCTAGTGATCATTTCACTATATTGCCTTTATGGTATTGTTGATTATTTCAGCTACACATATTTTGAGCTATAAAGAATTAGTTAGGATTGGTTTAAGGATATAAAACTGCAGTTGGACAAGAGGCATAGACTCTATGATGTCCTGAGGTCTACTGAGAGCATGATAAATATGGTTGATAACAATATGCTATATTTTAAAAGTTGTGAGATAGTATACTTTAAGTGTTCTCAAAACAAAAATGATGAATATGTGTGATATAACATGTTAATTGGTTTAATTTAGCCATGCCATTATGAACATACTGTATTGTGTATCATAATTGTACACGACTTTATTTATGAGCTAAATAAATGAATGAAAGAAAAAAGAATTAGTTAGTCGTGGGATAGAAATATTTGGATAGTTTGCAAATAAATTACATCATGTGCCCTGTCGATACCTCCCTACAGAAAAGAAGTAGAGAAACTGCATCTTTACGTCTTTCCACCAAGACCACACATACCAAAGCTTGTGTAATTTGCCCTGTAGCTCTAAGAAGGAGATCTAACGATTCCTTTTCAAAGAGAACTCAAGGCCTAAACTTCTAGGGGGGATATAATCTGGCTGGCCTTGGCTCTCTTGCTAGTGCAGGGCAGATTCAAGTTTGAAGTGAATTTTTATGCCAGTGTCTTACACTGACGTGTGTGCCAAACCCCCCAAACAGAATCCTGCTTTTTGAAAACCTTTTATAAGTTTTTGAGATTAATACATCATTTCTCTCTTCCCTTCCCTATAAACTGGTGTTTCTCAACCTGTTGTTTATGGCCCCTTTGAAGATTGCATATCAGATATTTACATTACGATTCATAACAGTAGCAAAATTACAGTTGTGAAGTAACAAAGAATTTTATGGTTGGGGTCATCACAACATGAGGAACTGTATTAAAGGATCACAGCATTAGGAAGGTTGAGAGTCAATGCTGTAAACCTTCCCATATACCCCTTTACCAATCTCCTTCAAATTTATGGCCTCTCTCTTTAAAATATTCCTAAATAAAACCTGCTCAGTCTGTATAATGTTACTCATATGTATGTTTTCAGGGGTGATATTGGTATTGGATAACCAATTGGTGCTTTCTTCCCTGGGACATTGTTCCTCCCACTCTCAGCATTTGTCAGGTGCCTGCAGTTCTTACTGTAGGACAGGCTTTTCTCTGTGCACTTTGGCATGTCCGTCATCTTTGTTCGACTCACATTTGGGCAGTCATGTTGGTGAACTTTACAGATACAGCTTCATTTTGGCTGACCTGAAAGAAAATGGAGATTGGAATAGTTTATACTTATGTAGCTCTCTCTTTGTGAAAAACTAATGTTATTCTACTAAGTCACTTGGCTGTAAGTTAACTACATCTTCTCTCTGGGTATGGGGTTATTGTTGCATTAGATGATATTTATGAGATACTTGGAAGGATACTGAAAACTCTTGTCCCTCTCAAAGAAAGTTTAGAAGGTACAGTGTCTAGATTTCCATATTTGGTAGCTGGTTTGTTCTCATTCTGAAAAACTCTCCCCTGGTCTTTGTAATAGGCCCTTAGAGAACAATCTCTCACTGACATTGACTTTGGACCACAGACTCTCTTTGGGTTCAGATGATGAAGCAGATCTTGTCAAAGAACTCCAGAGTATGTGCTCCAGCAAATCTGAGTCTGATATAAGCAAGGTAAGCAGTCCCCGGGGGGCAAGGTCCTTGCCTCTGTCCAGTAGACCCACCTTCTACAACAGAATCTGGAAGCCACATCCTGAAACTCATCCCCTTAATGAAATTTCATGTTGTGTGTCATTGCTGATGTTGGAAATCCATTTTCTCCAAGCCATTGGATAGTAAGGGCTTTGTTGTCCTCCTCTGAAACACCTGGTCTTAAAATTGTATTACGTTAATATATCAGCACAAATCAAACCCACACACACATATATGTGTCATATATTTATTTATAATATATTTATATATATATGACACATATATATTTGAAAAGTCTGTTGATTTGGAGAGGGTTTGTGTTTGATGTGGGGAAAGAAACCCATGGCTTTGCATGCTGGACAAGTGTCCTATCACTGATACACACCCCTGCCCTTACTTTTTGATACAGATTGTCTGTGGCTATGGTAGCTTAGACAACCCTTGAACTCAGTGTCTGTGTCACCATAAGTAGCTTTATAAAATAAAAACCTAAATTTACATTTCTAAGAGATTATTATTGCCAATTTGTACAGAGGCTATTGGGAAGAGACAAGCTTCGTAGCAGATTCGGGTTATAGACAGAGTTACAACAACATTCTTTTCAAATGAGAAAAGGAATGGTCCTGTATAATATGCATTGTCATGGTCTTTAAGCTGTGAAACTTCAGAACCAGATCTAGAAACCAGTTTCCCTGAAATGTCAAGGAAAACATTAATAGCATCAAGTTTAACCTGTTTTGGCTCTCTGGTATCTGCACTGCATTTGATCCTACTTCCTCCATAAACACATTTACTTGGAAGAAAGCAGAAATAGTCACAACGTGCCTAGGATCCAGTGAAAGATTGAGCTATTTAGTTGAACAGTTAAACTCTCTAGGGAAAAGTAGAAGCCACTGCCCTTCTTGACCTTGCTGGAAATGAACTGAAATTCTTATCTGCTGGAAAAAAAATGAGGTAAAGATTCAAATACTAAATTTTTCTTCTTTTTTTTTTTTAAAAAAAAACTTGCCAAGTGACTATTTTTTCTAGAAAGTTCTTCTCTTCATGTAAGAGGTGTTTTTAATAGATTCTTTGTCCTGCTCAAATGACAGACTTTATATTACCGTAGCTGTGCTGCAGGTGAGCTGTGAGGAACAGTGCGAACCTTATGTACTAAGTTGTGTGTTTTGCAGATAGCTGACTCCGGGGATGACTTAAGGAAGTTTGATAGTTCAAGAACCAACCCTGGGTCTTTAGCGCCTGTTGATCTGAGGATGCCAGTACCACAGAAGGTAAAGGTTTTTCTCCCCAACATGAGAGGGAAAAGTGCTTACTGTAAAACTGACTTCTCAACTCAACTCTGGAATTAACATTGAAAGGAGAGATAGGAAGAAGCATACACAAATCATTACAATTTTAAAATGTCCATGTAATGTGCTGACCTAAGTGTTTTTCTTTCCATTTGATATTTCAAAATATTGCTTCTTTTAAGGTCTCACTTTGATTTCTTTTTTTGACACATGGCATAAGATTTCTTGCATTTGGTGAACTTCGAGCTAAATATACCAAGGGCAAAATGATAACCTAAAGATCTTAGGCACTTAAAAATGACTCATTTCCTTTGAGTTCTAGTGAGAAATAGTCATTCAAAATCAAGTCACAAAGGCAAACAGAAGAGCCAAGCTTCACATAGGTTCTGTTAAGCCATGCAAGAGACAGTACAGCTTGGTCTTCTGGGGAATGGGAACAAAGGATTCAGTCCTGCCCATCCATTATGTTGTGAGCATGCATAGGACCTAGAAGCACTTAGTAACATGTGGTTTGTTCAACAAGCCCTGTCTAAAGTGCCATTCCCATTCTGTTCACATCTACTCTCACAATGGCTTACAAAGACCTATGTGTGTGAGGACAGGTGGGGTACAGAGAACAAGATTATAAAGTTTCCGTGACACAACTGTTAGATAACTAATCTTTATTTATCTAGTTATCTGGCAGTCCTTGATGAAAGCTTTTTCTGACTCCATTGTTTGATTAGATTCCAGTTCTAGTTCGTCGTGCCTGTGCTGAAAGGAGTGAAGGAAGCTGAAGCCCCTAATAAAATACATAACATGCTACCAAGAGCAGTTTAGGTGCATGGCACAGTCCTTGTGCCATTACTGGGCACTGGAGTTTGAAAGTATTTTGTTCATAGGTTGTCCTTCTGCCATCTTTAAATCCTCAATTCACTGTCTATGTGTGATGGCTTCTCTGAGCTTTTGGTTGATCCTCCAGAACCATTCCTTAGGATTTCTTGAATGGCATAGAGGAAAGGGCTGTAAAGATCTTGAGAAATAGAATAATGAGCAGTTTCTCCCTAGTATCAAGTCATTTTGTATGAAAATATCATTATCTGATAGTTGGGGTTATAGCTCAATGGTAGAATCCTTTCCTAACACATATAAGTATTTAGGTTCAAAATTCTGCACTGAAAAAAATATTTGCTAGAGAACCCTTATGATTTTATTAGACAATAATGCTGGGCTGTTCACAATAAACCCTTGTCCATAAGACTGTACTGTGAATGATATAAGCCACAGACAGATAGGACAACTTTGTGTTAGCCTTAAGAGACAAAGGTGTTATTTATCCTGCCTGTCCTCTTCAGAACTACATGGTGGTTTAAATGTGCCTTGGCTGTGTGTGTTAGGGTAGCTGCATCGGGTCGCTCTCTCCCCCTGTGTGTGTGGTGTGTGTGTGTGTGTAAGCACTTGGAGGGACTCTCCCTGTCTAGAAGATGCTTTTCTCAGCAGCTGCCAGCAGAGGGCAAAGCACCACAGCTGTCTGGAAGCTGGCAGAGTCCTTCCTGTTCTATCTATCATATTTATAACTCGCCTAGCATTTCTTGGTTCCATGCCCAGTTTCTTCTCTTATCAGGAAATAACTCCCTTGAGAGGTAAGAGGGCTCTGGATTAGCTGAAATTACTTTCTCCTCCATGTCCATAAGGCATACTCCATCAAGAACCTTCTCCTCATGCCCCAGTGTAGCTCCTTTCTGCCCTGACAGTGAGGGACTGTAACTATATCTTAAGCAAAACAGAAAAGCAAGTCATCAACAAAAATGACAAATACAGTAAATATCTTACTCCTACCTAAATGTTGTAAATACAAACAAATCTTTCTAAAGCAAAAGTCCTTGTTGGCATAATGACATCTACTTGACAGTTTGGGCCAATTTTTACTTCCTGAACTCTGCTCTCTAAATATTCTGGGTAACTACACTGAAGTATAGATGGGACCCTGGATTCTCATGGGTAGCCAGGCATAATATCCAGTGATCTGAAATGTAGCTCTCTTGTGTCTTTACTCTCTATGCCCTTTCTTTGTTCCCAGATAGATTTTTAGAGAGGTTAGAATATCTTCATCCAACCTCTCTACATATGAATTGTATTCCCATCCCTGATGTCCTTTCCCCCTTCCTCCTATCCCCTTACTCTGGACACAGTACTGTATATGCTGGAGGCAACACATCTTCCCACCTGTAACATCCAGAGAGATCACCATGTCTTCCAAGTGTGTAGAAAATGCTTAGTGATGAATGAATGGCTTGCTCTAATTTAAATACTTTGCTAGGGCTAAAATATTTAAAACAAGTATAGGAAAATAGAGGTTTTTGTTACAGGGTTAAATGGGGAATTTCAGAGTTTTAGGTCAAGAAGGATTAAACAATTTTTAAGGCTCCTGCTTAAAGATCTGTGGAAGAGATCTTGGCTGGGAGGGTGTTGGTAACATCATCCCTTTACTGTCCATAGGCATGTTTTCTGTTTTGCCTACTTCAACCATGAATTTCTATGACCCACCCTAAGCCTAAGTGAGCCTCCATGTCCTTAGTCCCTCCTCATATTCCAGAAACTGACTCAATGTGAATACCCCAAACACATGTTTAGCAGTTAATGGGAGAATATTTAGTAATTTGTGTAGCCATTCTGCTTGTCTTCATGATGCAAACCAAAGGCCAGACTTAAAAACACACCACATTGTCTCCTTTCCTGTTTTGGGTCTTGGTATTAACTCAGTGCTTTACCAGAGATAAAATGGTGAGATTACAGGCTTCGTTCTATATTATAGCTTGATGCTATCATGGTCCCCTCTTTTTGTTATGCCAGGGAGGGAATCCCAGCCCTACCCTATGCTAGACAGTGGTGTACCACTAAGTAACATAAGTAGTCTACTGTGTTTTAGACCAAATTATCACATAAATCTAGTCCCCAACTTATAATCTTCTTGTCTTCACTGAGTTTAGCATTGACATGGAGATACTCCTCTGTTGTGTCTGTGAGGGTGTTCTAAGAGGATTTAACTGTGTGAAGGCACACATAGGATAACTATCATCCAAAGGACTGAAGATCTGGCCTGAATAAATAAGAGAGAGTGAGCACAGAACCATATTCACCTCTCTCTACAACCTGACTCTGCATCTCTTCAACTCAGAGCCACATTGGACACCACTTATAATGCAAACCACAAAGGTGTGTATGGTTACACACAAACACACACCAATTTATTAAGGGGGGGTGCTACAGGGAAGCAGACTCACAGACACAGGACAAGATATATCCAGTTGCAGAGTCCTTCCGTTTGCCCTAGGAAGCTGAGAAATGACCATATGCCGATTCATACTGCCTGACTGCAGTCTTCACAACCCAAAAGAGTGTCATGGCCCCTCCCCCTCTCTCCTCTTAAGCAGTCATGTCCACAAACCAGAAGCCATGCTCTAAGGCTGGTACCCAATGCTATTGGTGGAATGAGTTCCCACAGAAACCAGGAAACTTACTAGGACAATGATTGAGAGCCCCCATGAAGTTAAGTTGTTGTGTCTTTACTGTGATTTTACAGTCGTGTCTCAGTGCATGATTCTTACCATCCAATACCCAGGCTGAGCTGTATTAGTTCTCTTTTGTATAACTCTGACCAAATCTCCAACCAGAATAATGAAAGGGAGGAAATATTTGTCTCATGGCTTGAGGGGTTTAGTTCAAGGTCACTTAAGCAGAACATCATGGCTGGGGGAGTGTGTGGCTGAGGAGAACTATTCACTTCCTTTGTAAACAGGAAGGAAAGAGTGAGACAGAAGGTTGCCAAAGACAAGAAACTCTAAGGGTGCACCCCTGTTGACCTATTTTTTTGTGGCCTAAACCCTACTTCTTGAAGTTCCCCAAAACAGTACATAACCACGCATTAAACTCATAAACTTATGGGAAGATGCCTCATATTAAAACAATAATATGAATTCTTCTATCTCACAACTTATCAGCACTAACAGTTTTTCAAAGAAAACCAACCATGCTAAGAAGACGGTGGTTGTCTTTCATTTTCTATTGCACTGTTAGCATATTGTTAGCTTCAGGAGAGCACAGACACGTGTGTGTGTGTCATCAGTCCTCTTCCCAGGCCAGTAGTCCTAAAACAACAGAACACAAATGCTTAATGATTCCCTAAAGAGCAAATATGTCTGAAAGAAAGCTCTTTCTTTCCCAGGCCACATACAGCCTAGCCTTCTCTCCCCTGCACACTCATGTGCTTTAGACCTCAGTGCCCCCTCACTGCCTTTCATTCATTAGCAAAGTGTTGAAAGCTCTGACATACCTTTGTCTGGAGCTTTCAACAGTTAGCTGTCTCTGAAGTTCTGGCACAAGTAGATTTCACTTCAGTGACTTAGAGGTGGTTCCGTGGTCAGATGGGGGGGGATCATTAATTATTAGGACTGTGTAACAGATCAAAAATGGAAGGAAAAGGAGATTGGAGATAGACTTAAGAAAGGGCCTTTAATGACATACCTAAGAATTTGGGACTTTAATCAGCCCCCTACACACACAAGACACACATTTTTTTTTCTCCACCAACACTGCCATAATAATTATTTACTGATTTTGCAGGCAACATTGCATTAGGTAGAAGAGAGAAAAGCAGATATATATATATATATATATATATATATATATATATATATATATCTGATTCCTACCTAGTTGAAAGAACAGTATTGATCTGTAATAGGAGACACCTTAGAAAGGATAAATTAAAAATGCAGATTAAAGAGCACGGTTAGTTATGTTGATTTGATGTGTCGAGATGCAGTCCTCAAGCACAACTGAGAGCTAAAAGTGGGAGCTAATTAATTAGTGAAAATGCAACCAGAATGGGCAGTAAGGAGGGATCACCAACTGTGTGAATAGAGAAGGCTCAGCTCAGTGCCACCACTGAGAGCTCAATGCAGAAAAATGATCTTGATGAGTTAAGTGTTTAGCTTTGAATGCACCTTACACATGTAGGGGATGCTTTAAAGCCATGTACCATGCCCCACTCAAGTCGAATTAAATCTGACTCTCAGGAGGTCAGCACCACCCAGCTGATTCCAGCATAGTGGCCAACATGAAGAACCTCTGACTTCAGACTTTCAAGTGTATACCATGGCCAGTTGAACACAAAGTGTTGCTTTCCATTCCAGGTCATAATTTGTTCTGTTAAATTCTAGTTTTAAATCTTTCAGTGGTTGCATTGCTGTGTGGTGGCATTATTACAATGAAAATGATGTCCCCGTCTCAGAGCTTTGCACAATTTAATACAATATGGGTCAAAGGACCTTAAATAAAAGTGGGGAAACATTGGGGTCAAAGGACCTTAAATAAAAGTGGGGAAACATTGGGGAATTTCCAACTTCCTTGTTCTGACTATATAGATACTCTCAGCTATCTAGCTGTCATATTCCTTATGGGGAAATGGGAAATGTTAGCCAGGTGATTACCGTGGCTCAGCAACACTAACAAATTAGAGCAGAATATGACCAGGTGGAGATTTTGACCCACCTGGTCACAGAACTGCTAAGCAGGAGCCTTACTTCAATAGAATGTACACACCAGTAGAGCAGGGTGGTTTTCTTATGTTGTTATGTGACAAACTAGGACAACGTATCATCTACTAAAGGGCTAAATCCTATTTTTTTTAAATATAAAAACATGACTTAGCCAAGATAACATAATACGAAAATCTGCCTCGGAAGTGCTTGGTTGGTGTCTTAGCTTTCTGTTGCTATGACAGATAATTAAGAGAAATTATTGAAAAGGGTGAAAGATATATTTTGGCTCGTGATTTCAGTGTTTATAGTCCAGGGTTAGCTGGCTGTATTGTTTCTGGGCCTGTGGTGAAACATGACACCATGTTAGTCAAGAAGTCGAGGAAGTGACAGAGGCCCTGATATACCTAGAACCTACACGGTAAAAGAAGCAAAGTGACTCCTACAAGTTGCCCTCTGAGCTGCACTCACATGCACATATACATGTAAATAAAAAATTTAAAGATACACTATTATTAAAGACACATGCACACACCCAACTGTCTCCAAGGAGGCTCCACTGACACGTCACACCACTTCCTAATAATCAGTTCACTGGGTTTGCAATTTTATGGAATTAAGTCAGAATGTTTGTGATCCAGTGTCTGGCAGTGATTGGCTCTACCAGCTGGGAACCAAGCCTTCAACACACGGGCCTTTGGAGGGGAAAATAAATTATCCAGCCTATGACAACTGAGCTTGTCCAGTTTGATGTTCTCAGTCCTAAAGTTCTATGCAACTCCTATTGGTATGGACACTTAGATTCACCAGCACTTGCCTTCCTGCTGCCTACATTTAGATAAGATGCAGAGACACTAGGAATCAAGTCCCATGAAAGTCAAGTAGAAAGTCTATACTAGTCAGTTGGTAGCTTGTGCCCACACAGGGAAAAACTGGGAGAGGAATGGGGGACTAACAACTCAAGTGGACAATGCTACTTAAACCTGTTGGTTTCCCCTCTCTTGCAGGAAGCCAGTCCTCTCAGCAGCCATCAAACCACCGAATGCAGCAACAGTAAATCAAAGACTGAGTTGGGTGTCTCAAGAGTTAAATCTTTTCTTCCTGTTCCTAGAAGTAAAGCCACCCAGTGTTCCCAGAACACCAAGAGAAGCAGCAGCAGCAGTAATACAAGGCAACTAGAAATCAATAACAACTCCAAAGAAGAGAATTGGACCTTAGACAAACACAAACAAGTAGAAAAACCTAACCAGTAGGCCTGCCTATAACATGATCACCTTAACTTCTTTTGTATATTTCATGCAGAAACCAAGGATAAGAAGATGTAAATACCTTCCAACAAACAAAAGCATTTTCCTGTAATATAAAGGATGAGTGCGGGACCACTATTCAATTTTTTGTAAAGAATGTATTTATAACCTAACATTTTTCTGTTAATTCTGTAGGACCAGACTTCAATACCGTGAAGTTATAGTAACTTTCCAAGTAGTTTTATAATAGAAACATTGCTTTCATTTTAAAGAAGATGTTCAGGGGTATTAAAACAGAAATGTCTGTGTACTGTATATTGCTATTTGTACATATGTACATATATGTATATTTATAGAAGTTGCATACACATGTACAAGGTTGGCTTAGATAAAATGTACCATTTTGAATGGAGATGGTAATTTTATGTTCACCTGATGGGGAATGACTCAAATGGGGCAATAACAAAACATTTCTAAAGTTATTTTCCATTAAAAGCCATATGACGTATTTTGCCTGTTAAAATTCTAGTTTTACATTTTGGATCTTTTAGTGGTTACATTGCCATCTGGTTGCATCATGTATATATATATTTACGCTTCTGAGTTTGCATTATGACTTGTAAAATATGAAATTATAATGCAATAAAAGTGTTATCTTTCTTACAAAACTTTTGTACCTAAGTGGATATAAAACTTACCTACATAAAGATGTCAATAAATGAATTTGGAGTTAACTTCTTCAATATATTTCTAATAGCACACTGATTAAAAAATACTAATATTTTCTAGAAGTGTGTCTTCTAAAATTAATGGTGAAATTACTTACCCAATTTCCAGTAAAGATACTTTGACATCAAATAAAATTTTGAATTAGTGAAACTATGTTGCTGTATTTTCCTATCTGTAGCTAAACTTGGTTACTTATTTATACAACAGGTTTGTGTTCCACTTAGGAATATTCATAAAATTTATCCTGCATGCTGCTATTTCACTATATATCACACACTAGCTTACCCTTACAATATGGTATTAGATATTTGGCTGGAATAAAAGCAAACAAATAGAGTTCCAACTATCAAAAAAAGGTACAATTTCCAAATGCAGCATCATTTAGTCATCTACAGGTATTGAAAGCCCGTTGAAGGGTCAGGGTAGGTATACTGTTTTAATCATTACAAAAATATCTACAATTGATAGGGGACATTGTTGTGGGTGAAGTAGAAGGCCTTTCATCAGAAATTAGAGTTCAACAAGTAACAGTATTATTTTGGGCCAGGCAATTTTGGGGGTATACAGTGTCAGTCTCAAGTACATAAAAAGGTGCACTGAACAGAGAATTGGAGCAAAGGTCAAAGACTTGGAGGGAAGAGACTGTGGCCTAGACTTGAACAAAATAACTATGTTGAACCTGACTTAAATTCTGCATGCCAGGTAGTATTGGATGCAAGCATTTTCATAAAAATGTGCTACTCTTGGGAGGAAGAGAATATAATCAAAGACAAAAGGGGAGAGACAAAATCAAATTTGAGAAACACTGAGGTGACCTGGAGCAACTGATCCATGCTGCTTTGTTTTGTCAAATTCAATGTGTACTTTTTGTAATTGCATGGCTGACAGCATAACATCTAAAAAGAGAATTGAGATCAAGTGCTTTCAAAGTACAAGTAGAAACCTACTGATAGGTCATGATATTTAATAAATCATAACTCATTAAAAAAACAAAACATGATGGAATTGAAAATGTCAAGGTCATCACAATAAAAGAACTGTGAAGCATTTCTCCAGTATGTGGATTATGAATGCATATCCATGTTAATTAAATTATAACTGTGGGCCATGGTCCTAAATCTTTAAATGTTAATAGGATATAATGGAACAAGGTAGAACCTATATTTAAGGGAGTGTCTGTAATCGGCTTACAGACTTATGACCTTATGGCTGAATTCAGCACTGCTGTTCATTAAAAACTGCTGTGGTAGGCAACAGGTTGTGTAACCTGTAGCAAAATGAGGATCACAACACCCATAAAGACTGTGTGTGGACATTACATCAAAGCACAATAAAGCATTTTTGGTGGCCATATTCATAAAACAAGTATTGAGTGAATGTCTTGGGGCTTAGCTGGATTTGGTAACTACTGTTTACCTAATTTCAGCACAGGGGAGGCTAAAACAGATCATAAGCTTGAGGGCAGTTTGGGCCACAGAGTGATGACCTCAAACTTTTCCTCAGAACTTGTTGTGGCATTATGTATATGTATAAAGCAAACAATATGAAGGAAAATAGAAGGCTGTATATTGAAACTGTATAATGGACAGATCATCAAGACAGAAAATCAGCACAGAGACACCAGACTAAAGCTCATCTTTAAAGCAAATATGCATACAGTGAATATTCCACCTCACATAAATCATTCTCCACGATGGATCACTGTTAAGCTACAAGTCATTATGGGAAAAAATTAAATCATCCCAAATATGGAACCCAATGCCATGAAACTAGAAATCAGTAATAGAAGAAAATTAAAAAAAACAAGCCTCAGAAATCCATACTAATTAACATTCCTGAACAATCAATGGACTAATGAAACTAAAAGACAAGTGGGGAAATAGGAGACACACGACAGTAGAAACAATATATCAAGATGTGGGACACAAGGAAACCATTTAGAAAGACAGTTTATAGCAATTATGTCTACATAAAGAAAGGTGTCCAGGCCAGTCATGTGGCACACACCTATAATCCAAGAATTTGGGATGATCGTGAGTTTGAAGGCATTTGATTGAAAGAAACAAAGTGTGTGGGGGGGGCGAGCGACTTCTCAACCTAACACCTTAATGAACAGTGTAGAAACTAGCAGAACAAGTTTTCTACAAACTTAAGTTCAGAATTAGTAGGATAGAAAGAAGAAGTAATGATCAGAGCAAGTACTTAAAAAGTGACTTTCACAGTGTTCCTACATTTTCTCCGACTGTAACAGTTCAATGTAAGTACTGACAGCTACAATACAAGCCTTACATCTTCAAACTTCAGTTCTCTGAAACAACCAGAAATCAGTGACTACAAAACACACTTGCAATTTTTCACTTTCATTTTAACTTAAAGCCAAGTTTCTCCACAATAGGTCAATACATTTTGTAGTTGCTTATGTAAATAAGGAAATAGATTTTACCTGCCTGTTTATTAGTGAAAGTTGCTAATTTGGATGGTCAGTTTTACACAAATTTCCGTGAAGTTGGTCCTTAAGGAGACCAAATTCAATTGACTAGCCCTAGTCATTATTTAGTCATGTATTCTTAAGGACAAAATGATCAGTCACAGAAAAGTGCACCTGTGAAGTCACACAGTCATTTCTGATTTCTATTCCCCTACAAGGGCAGTTTTTCCTCAAAAACAAAAAATCAAATCTGACTGATTCCAACAGACTGAATTAGTGAATAGATACTCTCTAATAATCTGACTTTTATTACATGACATATCTAACCTGCTTTTAATGATGAGGAATTGTGAATTCAGACTCTATCACCAATCTAACACAGTGACTTCTAACAACTCAGGGTTCTCCTGTGCTAACAGAAGAAAACCCTGGCAGTTGCTCTATTCCTTAATCCTAGTGATATGAAGGCAATCAACTAGACAAACAGAAAAGTTTATTTAGGTTGTATTTAAGGGTAATCAAGAATTTATTTCTCCTGAGGTAATTCAGATACTTAGATCTATTCCAGTGGCTTCAAGCCTCATTGTTCACTCATTAAAGCACTATTGTACCAGGAGCTGAGAACAAAGCATTAAGACTCACCAGGCTCCTCCAATTCTGACTTTACAGCCTACTGGAGCAAAACAGTGAGTAAAGATTTTTCTCATTATGTATGTTCAAATAAAGGAAATCAGTAGAGCTGTGTGATGGAGCCCAGTAAAGATGGAGAGGGAATTTGGTGTAGGAATGTCTCCAGAGACCTGATATTCCTTCTGACATCTGGAGGACGCAATATATCAAGGCACATTTGTGGTAACAGAAGTTGCAATGTCATCTGTTGTTCACATGCAAAGACAAATGAGCTTCCATTAAATTTAAAAGCTACTACATGGCAAAAAATAAATCAACAGAGTGAAGACATAACTTATGGGATGGAAGAGAATCTTCAGGAGTCATACATTTAATGATATCCAAAATACATTAGGAACTCAATAGGAGGAAAATAAATAGCCAAATTAAAAATGTGGAAAAGGGCCCAAATAAGGGTTTTGAAACAGAAAGTGTACAGCCTATGGGGGAAAATACTCAGTACCACTACTCTTTAGTGAAATGTAAATAAAACCACAATGAAATAGTAACTTACACTGTTTAGAACAGCTGTCATCAAGAAGGCAAAAGATATCAAATACTGAAGAGAAAGAACACGGGGGAAAAAAGAATCCTTGTACACTGTTGAAGGTGCACTACACTGAAAGCCATGCTCTTTGGTTATGGCAGTTATGGAAAACACTATGGAAGCTCCTTACATTAAAAGTACTGGAGCTTAGGAGATGGCTCGGCATATTAAGACTGCTTCCTGAAAAAGTGGGAAGATCTGAGTTCAAATCCCCAGGGAGGGAAAAGTTGCACACCACAGTAACCACTGTTGGAGAACTGAGACATTTCATCAGTTTGTTGCTCAACCCCCTGCCAGCCTAGCTGAAATGCCAATCTTCAGGTTCAGTGAGAGCCTCCAAAAATAAGATCAATAGTGATAGAGGAAGACACTTGGTGTACTCATGACCTCTGCATGTGCACACAGGCACCCCCACAAAATTGAAAATACAGATTACACATTATCCAGAAATGCCACTTCAAGGAAGTGACATACATCTTCTGATGTATATCACTGTAGCATTCCTTGAGATAGATTAAATCTGAAATCAACTAATAGGTAGATAAAGAAAACATGGTACACATATACAATGGCAGCTGAGCTAGTCTTAAAAGAAAAGAAGGTCCTGTCATTGGTAACAACATCGTTGAACCTAGAGGACATTATGTTAAGTGGAACGAAGCCAAACCCAAGAAGATAAGTGCATTGTGTGTGTGCACGGTTCTATGTGGAATGGAATCTTATAAAACAAATATGGGGACTCATAAAAGCAGAGAGTGGAGCAAGTTTGGGAAGAGGCTGGTTGAAGGGTTGGAACATTTCAATTAGGAAGCGCTAGTACAGGAGACTTTTTGTATTGCATGGTGTCAGTAGGTAGTAATAATGAATTCTATTACTGAAAAAATCCTCAAATCTTGAATTTAAGGAAGTGCTAGCCACAATCCAAGTCAAATCGCTTTCCTAAAAAAAATAAAGAAATCAACAACTTCACAAACACATGATGTCTCTCATTAAGGGGAAACGATGGGGCTGACAGCAGGTACTCCTCTCTTATTTGGAATTGATTTTTTTCTGTACTGATCATCCACTGATTTCTGTACTTTCACTGGGGGTTTTTCTTCTTTTTTGTGAGAAAACAGACTAACTTTATTTAATTCTTAGCTCTCTGAGGCAGGACTGAGACAATATTGTCTCCATGACAAACTTTCTTAGGGTGCTTAAGTACAAATTCCCACAAAATACTTTTTATGTGAAAGCAGTGTGCACTGGTCAAGCCAGTTTGCTGTTCAGATCTAAACTGTCTTTCTGACAATTTCTTCTGGAATTTTCAAGACTGACCTTGTAAGTAATGAAATAGGAATGAGCTTACACCTAGCACCTGTGTGGTGTAACTTGAGAAGTGAGATGTTCTGGCCCCAGTGTCTTTCTCTTCCTTATTTCTGAATCATCTTAATAAAATGTGATATGTTGTGGTATTCTGTGATACAGTAAATAGAGCATAGAAACTGGTGTAACAAAACTCCTTGCTTCCCCCTTCAGTGATCTGTCATTGATCATGTGACAGATACTTAACCTTCTTGGGCTTAGGTTTTTAATACGATCTTTGTGTCTATCTTTCCCCAGATACCTCAAGTAGACAGCATTTCTTTTTTTCCTTTCTTAATGTATGAGGGAAAAAATCAAAATCCTTGTATTAATTTAGAAGGAAAGACCACATATGATCCAGAAAACATAAGTCTATTTGTTTTTTCAATGTGTGTGTTTCTATCTTTTATGTGTACCACATACATGCATGTAGTACCTACAGAGTCCAAAAGATGGCATCAGATCCCCTGGAACTGGAGTTGCAGATGGTTCTGAATAGTTATATAGGTTATGAGAGCCAAACCCACACATAGGAATTATAAACCAAAAACCATAATTTCCATCTGTCTCAATCCATTCTAGATTTGGTTAGTATTCTGTCCTGTTTCCCTTAGAAGACCTTAAAAAATGTGAGTAAACCTTTTCATATCTTCTTGGTATATGTGTCTATGTTCACCAGTTTTGATATCTGAACTAAAATTTGGCTGAAAAGTTCCAGGTTCCTCTGTGAAATTACAGTGCTATCTTCTTTGCCATCATTTGAGGTGCTAAATATTAATCTCACTTAATCCTACAAACACTTATTAAGTATCTTTGTCTTTAAACTTAATATTTACCCAAAGTACTTAAGCATTGCTGTACCAACTAATATTTTCCTAATGCTCATGACTGGGAGGTCAAGTTGGTCATAGAAGTCTTGCGGTTTGTGTTATTTATTTCTGAGTAAGCCTACACCCTGCTCAACTCAAATCTACTAGCTCCCCTACCTATTAGAGCTTCGGTGACTGAGATCCATTATTATCCTATTGTTTCTCATGCTTAACTTCACAGACACACTTCATCACCTCTTTTAGATCTTCGAGAGAAGTCCTGCAATTAGTAATTTGAATGTCTACCATCTAGTTTCTAATCAAGATACACCTTTCATTGAGAATTAGCACAGTTATGTACAGTAGATTCTAAATGGCAGAGTGTTTCTGAATAGACATTGACAGGTGTATACTTTGGGAGTTACCACTTACATAGAATTGGACATGACTTGTATTTACTTTGGGTTGGGTAAAAACTCCTGCCTTCCCAAGGTATCTGTAATTCAAATCCAAACTGATAGAGCACGCCATAAATTTAAGAGACTTGGCTTTAAACTCCTACATGAGTGATTCACCCACATCAAAGAAAGCTCAAAATCAAAAGCCCAATTTGTGTTGCCAAAATCTTAAATGTGAGTTTGAGATTGATAAAACAGTTGAAATTCTTGATTTCAGATTTATATATGTCTCCATAATTTGTGATGGGCCCATATATTTGAATTTTCATTGAAAACCTAGAAGACAAATGACTTTTAATGCCCAAAGCATACAACTGTACCCAAAGCAGCTCATGAGGCATTAAAAACCAGAAAATGCCTGGTTAATCCCTGTCATTTTAATAATACCATGAGCCAACCATGGTATTATTAATACCATGGTTATTAATGTTAATAACTGCCTGTTAATTAGTGAGGAAAGGAACCGAGTACCTTAAGATCCTGTACTTGGGACTCATTCATTTCCCATTCAAGTCTGCAGTTCCTAACTCAAGATGATAGTGTGTCCCCTGTCACTTTTTAGAGGGTATAAAATGGTCCAGTTGATCTAGCTCATTTTCTATTGGTCCTTAGAAATTCTAATAATCCATTGGTTCTCTGACAGTTTAAGAGATTAATATAAGCATTAAGAAAGTTTGGAAACATCTTGATATTTAGCATGGCATTTTTGTAAAAATAAGCTAAAATTTTAAAACCTTTAAACATCTGTGTACAGCTGGGATAGTTCAAGAATGCATTAAAAAGCTTGCCTTTATGTGGTTGATAAAATTCACTATCAGACAGTATACAACTTTATGGACTCCAAAGAGGATTATTTTGCTGGAGGATACAGTTCTTGTTGGTGAAAAGTATGCTAATTTCAGTAAGAGCCCAGATTACTCATGCCTCCTTAATACCAAACTGTCCAGCTAATTCATTAATGGATTAGACTTTTGAACTAGAGGTCTTTCAGGACTTCTGCAATTCTGTAACTGTACTACATTGGTAACTGAGACCTAATAAGATTGGATGATTTAGTTAAAGTAATAAAACTGATTGGAGGCAACACTAAACTAAACCCCTGTTCATAACATAGCAAACCACTCTTCAATCACACAGTGCTTTTGCCTATTCCTCATCTACCCTTTAAATTCCTTCTGGTAACATATGAAGATTTCCCTTTGGAAATGATTCCTTTCCTTTTCCTTCAAGTGGCCCAGGTAGAGCCAATGATTTTCTGAATATAAAGAATTCACATGGAGTCAGGTCAGTCATGCCCAAAGATAAACAATTCTAGGACAACATTTTAATTCAGTTAGAGGCATCTTCTCCATTGCTGATGTCAAATGGATAACTGGTAAGCCTGATCCATCTTGTCATCTCAAGGGAAAGCCTGCCTTAAATGGAGTATCACAAGGAAAGGCAATCAATATGAAGATGTAACCTTACTGACAGACTGGGGAAGGATGTCATTATTATTAATTCCAGTACTGAGACATGAGACAGAACGATGCCAAGGACACTGTAAGATCATCGCCCCAGAGTATTCCCTTTGCTTTAATATGGTTAGCCTTTTGTCTCTTGTAACAGAAGTAATGAGAAAACAGCTCTACCACCCTATGACATATTTGACATAAATTTGAAAAAAAAAAGTCTGCTTAAGCCCAGAGAAGTCCTCTAACCATACTGCAGGTGGAATCTACTTTCCTTCTCTGTGGTGTGCTTTGATATGAGATAAAGTTTTGGACATTATGGTTTGTTTTGCCTAAGTTGTATTTAATTATAACTATTTTACTCATATGAAAAACAGAGGACAAAAGCCCATATCTGTTTCTTCACACCATGGATTTGGAAAGGAGAAAATCTAAGCTAGAAAAAAATATTTTGAAAACTTCCCATTGAATACAAAATTCCCACATCATATGTAGGTAGAGACAAAAGTAGATTGGGTGTTGCTTAAGTCTTGAGGACACAGAATATGAGTTTGAGAGTTAAGAAATATGAAGTTTCCTTTCGAAGTGATAAAATAGAACAATATCATGCTTTCTTTTATTGTAGAATTCAGTAAGAATATGTATGTATATAAGTAAACTAACTGCATACATGACATGAAAATAGAAGAAGGAACTATTTGGAGATAGGTAGAGAATCAGCATGAGGGGAAAATGGAAATGAGAAGATAATTGGGTGAATATGGGCAAACTATAATGATATACATTTTATAAAAATGCCATAATAAAACCTAGTATTTTGTTTGAAATTAAAACAGCTTAATAAAAGATACTCTCCAATTAATTGTGGAGATAGCTGTATTGCTCTATACTAAAAAAACTATTGAATTATATACCTTAAATGAACAAATTAAAAAATATTCTTCCCATATGAGAATATACCATTTCAATAAATTACTTTAAAAATTAAACTAAACCCACTAACAAAAAAAAAGTCAACCTAGATACCACATGCAATTATTTTATTCTCACCATGGTGATAAAATAATGTTTCCTAGAAAACAGGATTGTACAATCTTACCTTTGACAGAAGTATTTAAATTTTGATTACCGAACATAATGAAAAGATGTTTTTAGCTTCTTTGTTAACATTTCATCATCAAATGTCTATCTAACACAGTAGTTCTGGGGATTGACTAAGAGGCCCAGCTGGCCATGATGGTGGAGCCATCATGCAGTTTTGATGTGAACATAAAATCTAATTCATTCAGCTTTTACTCTCTGGGTTAGACAACACAGCTTGATTCTAGATGAGGTATACCAGGGTCAAGTTGAAATCTTTAGGAGTAGGACTGGCCCCAGTGCATCAGGGCTTGGAGAGAAATGTCCTGTCTCTCTATCATATTGCTGTGGCTACTGCCTCTTCTTATAGCCTTCAAGAAAAGAGTCAAAAACAACTAAATTATCTAAGTTAGATTCCTGGTAAATTCCTTTGTCAGATTCCTAACTCTGGACACCAAACTATTTATTTAATTACAAAGGTCTCCCCAGAAGTGAAAGGGAAGGGGGGATTAAGTTACCCAAGAACTTGTCTTGAGATAGGTCACAATTAAATCTGGAGATGAAGCAGCTAGTATGCTTCGGTGACTCGGACTGATGAGGTTCAAGTCACCAGTCAAGTGGTCCTTCTATCATTTTGTTGTTGAGATGGAAGCCTACACCTGAAAGTAAACCACCAACCATCTCAATGTCACAACTGATTTGGCGATCACAAGCAACCCCATGAGATGACTGCAATGTGAACCTACTAAATCATAGGGGCATTCAATGACTCCAATCTGGAATATTTTTCCTTGCCAAGGCAGACAGAAAGCACCTGGTTCTGTGGATTCATCTGGCACTTACCTAACAGTTGTAAGCACTGCTTGGAAAATATTTTGAAAGGACTGCCAAATCTGCGTTCTAGAGAATTATTGGATAAAAAAGTATAATTGCCGGATGAAATAGGCATCTGAATTGTTACTACCTACAGATTCAATGGCCAGAGACTGGTCATTTTAAACTTAAAACCTGAAGCTTTAACTCTACAGAAAGCTCCCTTCTCTAGCCCCCAGGGAAAAAAAAACTGAAGTGCAAAGTAAATGCTCTGATTTTGATCTTAAGAGAATAGGAAGAGTTTTCTCATGAGTATTCTCACCTGGAAGTTTCCAGAACATTAAAAAATAGAAAACAACTCCCTCAGCACCCTCATGTCCTTGCAAATCTTCCTGTATGACAGAATTTCCCTGTCCAATGCTAACACATCATGTACTTGTTTTTCAAGTGGTAACATTCTAGCCTGCTGTCTAAGGATAGATACATCTTCATAATCCTAAAGATAAATATTATTAATACAAAATGATTACACTAAAGTAAATCTGTTCCATTCTGTTCACCTTGAGAAGGTTTCCTAAAAGATGATACCTTCTCCTTTAAAAGAGTTCCCTTAATAGACCAATGGGAGAGCTTCAAGCAAGGGTTGGCACTGGTGTTCCTGTTCCCCCTAATTCTTCTGGATGGAAACCAGAAAAGATGGGACATGATTAATTACAAAATATCTAAATACTGGCTGAGGAAACTTTATCATGAAGGTCTCCCAGGGGCACTTAATACTGTTGGATAAGGGTTCTATGACTTCTCATTCACACATTTCTTGGTATCTTTAACAGAACATTGAACTCATGAAGTAAATCAGTTGACCATGGAAGGTTTTACATACCTTATCTAGACTGATGTTTGCTGTTTAACACTGTCAATGACGACAATACCACCAGGAACAGTTAAATAATGAACTATGTAGAATTTATCTAAAGAACTTACGACTTATTGGAATAACCTCATTATATAATAGGCACATTCCCTAGAGTAAGAAATCACAGAAAGTGCTCACTGTGTAAACATGAAGAGATGAGTTAGAACCCCCTGCACTCATAAAACCAAACAACAGGGCATGGCCCCATAGGCCTGTTATTACAGCACTGGAGGTACAGACACAGGCAGGTCTCTAGAACTTACTGGCCAACCAGTCTAGGCAATCTGTAACTTCCAGATCCAGTTAAGCAACATTGGCTCTAATTATAAAATAGAGGGCTGGAAAGGTGGCTCAGTGGTTAAGAGAACTTGTTGCTCTTACAGAGGATCTGAGTTTTGTTCTAAGCACCCACATTGGATAATTCACCACCACCTTTAACTCTAGTTCCAGGTTTCTGAGGACTTCTTCCGGCCTCACAAAAATCTGCATACATGTGGTGAACATGCAGACAAGTAGGCACACATACACAAATAAAAACAATTAATATTAAAAATTAAGCTGGAAACCAGTAAGAGAAAACACCTGACATGAACCTCTGGCCTCTACATAAACATACATTTCTACACTACACTACACTACACACACACACACACACACACACACACACACACACACACACACACACGCACTACAAATCATCTTTATTTTATGAGATGAGGCCCTGACTATGCAAGTTACCTTATATTTCTAAGGATATTTTCTTTACCTATTTTTGCAATGATAGAAGATGAACTCATTACAGATTACTGAGAGGTAAAAAGTATTCAAATGACTCATTGGAAACCAATAAAGGCCTTAAAGTGAAGAATCAGTATTCAGGATGGATAGCTTACTGGTGGAAGAGGATTAATTAACACAGCAGGCCTCTGTCCCTTTCCAAGCCAAGCCCCTGACTGAGTACCTAATACCACCATACACTAACACTACTATGTACAGACAAGTATATGTTTCTGCCCAAGATTACAGCTGGGTAAGGATATCCCAGTCTATCAGAAGGAAATCCTTACTGCAATAGGTGGTATGAAAGAGTGTTAACTTTGGGGATGTACCAAAAGAACAAACACAGTTGTATTGGTTATACTTCAGCAGAGAGATTCCTGGACATTGAGATTTACTCAGCTGTGTTTATAATCAAGCATGTGACAAAACAGGGTAGGAAGGAAGTCTTCACCATCAAGATCAGAGGAAGACCCTAAAGAGGGAGAACATTGCCTGGCACTCTATTATACAGGGGAGGTAACAGATCTGTCACAGACAGACAGACAGAAAGACACACACACACACACACACACACACACACACACACACACACACACACACACACACACACACATGCACACCCGCCCTGCAAGGCAGAGTCACCTCAGTGGCTGTCTCCTCTCTCCCATGTACTTGGGTCCTCTGTACTTTCTTTGAGGTCCTATAGACATCTCTGACACTGCCTGTCAGTTTCCCTTGCAGCATAGGTAATAGTCTCAGACACTCATCCTGCTGATTGTTTTTATACATTCTCAATAAATGTCTTTTGAATGTGTGTTTAATTAAGGGGGGGGCAATTTATTGAAGCTTGCAGGATTATACAATGGGGGCAGCCTTGGAACCAAGGGTGGTGGGGATAGTAAGGCATTGTTTGCAAAATGCATCTTCTTCATTCCTGATTATCCATCTGGAGGACAACCATACGATAGCATGCTCTTGCCTCTACGCACCACAATCCATCACAGCTTCTATTTTCAAGGACACCTAGTACAACACAAAGCCTTTTCTTTTGCCTTTGCCGTTCCAAGCTTTCATCACTTAAGTCCTTCCTTATTCTCTTTTATGTTGTCTTTTTTTTTTTTTGTCCTCTTACACTACCCAGACTAAACCATCATGTTTCTTACTTCCAAGATAAAGGTAGCCATACCCTAGACACACTTATTTTCCTTTCTTTTCTTCCATGATGTCAAAATACAGTCATAGTTAAATCAGCATTTTCGGGAAAAGTACCACTCAGTTTACTGATGTAACAAACATGGTTGATGACTCCCTCTGCTCCCTCCTGGGTCAGTTTTGATTCTCAACTTCCTGTTACCAGACAATGACTGAGCATGGATTGTGACACTTTCGTGGACTGTGAGTAACTCATGAGACACTTTTAACCAGACTTTAGCATTCCATGGGCCAGGCCAAAACCTCTTTAGAACTACATTAATCCTCCAAATATAATGTGCCTCGCCCTCCTTAATTCCTGTTTCCTTCATAGGTTTCTATCTTCCGCTGGGGTCTGAAGGATCCATACCACCACCATCATCACTGTCTCTTGTTATGCCTCTTTGTCCTTCATGAATGTTCTTACTAAAAAAATCTCTAACACATCCAGTCAGGTCTTGTGTCCACCCTCACAGATACTTGCCAGGCTTGATGGCACCAGCTAATAATCCCTTCATGAGGATAAGACAGAGAGATCAAGAGTTCAAGGTCTGGCTGGGTTAAAGCATCAAGCTGCAATCCACTGTCAACTCTATGGAAATAATCTTGTTTGAAAAAAATAAAAACTGTTGCAACTGCACAAAACCTTCTTATCATCAAAGATCAGACTTTCCCTTTCATCTCTTTAATTGCTCTAGGACTTTGCCCTTTTCACCTCCCTTCACTTTGATTATTTACATTAAGCCTTCATGTAAGCTTATAAAGTCTCTGCAAAAGCAAAATTAAAAGGATCCCAACCTTCTATGAAGGGTGTTTCTTCCCATGTCACTTCATATAGTCATTTTTCCTTCCCCTTTATCCCTTAATTAATGAAGTGTACTCTGGGTCCACTATTAACAAATAAAGTGCATCAATGTGCTCCCTACAGCTTAAACTTAAAATTGGAAGGGCCATCTAGTCCCTCTTCCACCTCCGGGCAGTATGGAAATAGTATCTTTATCTCCAATTTAGAGATGCATAGCGTCCACCCAGAGTGGTTAATTCATGGCTGCCAAACAACTCTGTTTGGAAGGAAAAACAGGACTGCCTTATTTGTGCCATTACTTCATGCTACACAGAGAGTAGGTAAATGCCAGGGAGCTCGTGTCTTGCAAGCAAGGCTGGCCTGCAACAGTGGGACACAGGCAATTTAAAGAGTTCCTTCTCACTCCACATAGCTCTCTCAGGACCCACCTTAATGTTTTGCGATAGCACAACATCTGTATAAACACATCAAACTGTAACTTAACCTTTCCACTCGTCACCTGAAAGAATGTTGTCTCCTTGTCTCCCAAGATAACCGACTCTGCTGTCTCCAGTGTGGCAGGCCATTTGTGGTGAGTCATCCCCCTAATACCCACAAGCTCTTATGAGTTTCTGCACCAGATACACTTCATTGCTTCAGGAAAACTGGTCGAGGGCTGGCCTGCTGCTTTAACTTGGCTTTACAAAGCTCAGAGAATTGTACACAATCAGATAACATATGACGATCCCACTAGGATATTGGAGACAGTGTGCTGAAGTCATTAACAAATTCAATTTTTAAAAGCTTATCAAATCACAACAATGTTGAACAGTGGAAATGCCACATAGTTTAGCTGGGGAACTAGGCGAGTCTTGAAAACAAGCACACTGCATTTTTCTGCGAGTCACTGAAGGTACTTTAGGATAAAGATGCAAAAGTCCTGAAAGATGAGCAGGAAACTTTGACCTAGAGCAGTGCAGAATGCAAACATCTTGTGATTGTGGAAGGATACACGGTCCTCTTGTACCTAATTTAGTTTTGAACCTTCAGATCTTTGAGAGAATACATCTCTGATACCTGACCCACTTGGTTTGCGACACTTGGTTATAGCAGCCTGTAGTGTGCAAAACAGTGGAAAGCTTCCATGTGCTTTCTGAACTCACTGTGAAGCTGCCACTGAAAGTGGGATGATGCCCTCTCCAAACACGCTTGTCTCAAAGTGTCCTCCAGGATTCTTTGTCTGGAGATGGACAAACCTGAAACTCAGTGATTGGGAGAAGCACAGTAAAACAACCCAATAGTAAAAGCACAGTGACCTTGAGGACAGTTAGAAAGCAGACCATTTCCCACAGACCTTATTATTGTTTACCCCATGATATAGAAATTTGCCTGCAGTAGCAATGGGAAGGTAGCTAGAAGTTTAGTCTTGAGAGGCTTATTTGTGGAAAGAATTTTCTGTATGCCAGGAAGTCCAGCATGGCCATCTAGCATAGCATCCCTAGGCAGTTCCTGCTCTCAGGCTATCCAGTCACCTCTGCTTTTACTTTTGTGTGCTAGATACTTAATAAACACACCAAATCAAGCAAAACTGTTGGCTGTTATAGATCATTTTCAGTGATTTTCAACCTGCGGGCTGTGACCCCCTTTGGGTGGTAAGATGACCCTTTTATTGGGGTCACATAGCAGATATCCTGCATAGCAATATTTGCATTATGACTCATAACAGTAGCAATTTTTTGGTTGGGGGTCGCCACAACATGAGGAATTGTATTTAGAGAGGTTGGGAACCACTGGTCTAGACCATGGAGGACATACCCCTAGGAAAGGAGCACACCATTCTTTGACAGCCTCCCCCCCCCCCCGTCCATCTTAACTTGCCCATTGGTGTCCTCTTTGTTCAGCAGTCCTCTTTGTTTAGGCAGTCAAGAGAGACTTTCTGAATACAGGGTCTATCATTGGCAGCTGAAACAAACTCAGCCACTTCTCTATTCCTCTGGCTCTTACAGCATTCCATCCCCCTGTTTTGAAAAGAACCTTGAACAGGAGTCATGCCATAGATGTATCAGTTGGAACCGGGCTCCACAACTCTGCGTTTTGATTGGTCATTATTTTCTGGAAGTGTCTCTGCCTGTGGCAAAGAGAAGCTTCCTTGAGGAGGATGAGGACTATGTTTATATGGTGATATGAAGACAAATATTTAGAATGTGTGAGGGACTATTCTGGCTTAGTAAAGCCCACATGACACTCAAACAACAACAACAAGCCATTATTTTTAACCTGAGAATCAAACAACCTTGGGCATATCTGTCAAGTGGTCCACTACACTGCTAATATTACTAGCACGAGAAAACTAAAAACTTCTCTTGACTGGTTAATGCTGGGAAGACAGTTCAGCAATCAAGTACCTACACTGGGCAAGCACAGAGAGAAGAATTTGCTCTTAAGAACCCACAGGGGGAAAAATTCTGGGTATAGGGACACATGTTTGTAATCTCAGTGCTGGTGAGATGGAGACAGGCAGTTAACTGCAGCTTGCTGGCTAGTCAGCCTAGCCCATGGGCTGTCAAGAAACCCTGTGTCGAAATTCAAGGCTCCTAAGAAACACCACTAGGCCTCTACATGCACACACAGGTGCACCTACACCAATAAGCACCTATACACAAACTTACATGAATAGTCACACACAAAGATACAATTGTATCACTGAAAATAAAAAAAAGGAGCTAAAAGCATTTCAGTGTGATATGAAAATCAGTCCTCTATTGGGACTGTTGGGGATATAAGAGACACGATGGTTCAGGGTAAGGAACTAACCTGACCTGGTCTGGCTTCTTGGGCTTTTCCCTGAAGAAATCAGAAGTCATTTCCCATCTCAAGGATTAAGAGGTTATTTTAAGAGCAAATAAGTGAGAAAGCATCCTGTTATTACCTCAGCTGACAGGAAGCCAATTGTCTGCAAGTAGTTGAGCTGCATATTGAGAGGCAGGCTTTAAGAGAGTCAGCATTTATGGTAGGGAGACACATAACATACCCACACAGGTATAACACATTACATAGCTTTCTCTGAGGGATGATGTTTATTTGACACACACCCATTGCCAAATCTTAACTGCAATAATCAGTTGGAAACATAGGCATCACTAAAATACCGGTTCTTCAGTTCAAGGCACCATAAGAACTGAGAGTAACTACCTCAAGACTATGTAAAATTAATTTATACATGTAGAATGAAATAAATGCCTTTCTCTGGTAATATTTGATATGGTCAAATATCAGTGTTGTATTCAGCTTTATACAGGCTGCTTGAAATTTGGGGGGGAGTGGCCTTCCTCTGTGTTCCTTTTCTGACAAAAGAACTAACTTTCATATTACAGACAAGATGAGGGTTTTCTTGGCATGCTAAGCACTATTCAAAAGATCCTTGGTTTTAGCATGGGTTTAACCCTTGCCCTTTTCCATAGTGTCCTTGATCAGGGGCACATTAGTGTGACTAGGTAACAGTCACACCAAGCTAAGGAGATGGCACTCCTACATTTGTTTTCTCTAACTCATGTTATGGTTGATATGATGTATCCCTCCAAAATGGTGCCACTACTTGTGGAAGTTCTGGAAACTTTGGGAGGTAGGCCTCACTGAAGGAAGGAGGTCACTGCAAGCATGCCTTTGTGAGTTATATCTAGACACACACACACACACACACATGCCCTACTCCCTCTCTTACATAAGGTGAGTGACCTCTAACACATGCTCCCACTGCCAGGATATTCTGCCTCACTCACTAAAAGCCAGCATCAGCACAAACGAGTACTGTGGACTGGAAGTTCTAGAGCCGAGGACCAATGTAGAGCCCTCCTACTTTAGGTCATGCCAGGTCCAGTGTCACAAGGGTGTTAACATAACAGGGTATATGACTTTGCCTTTCTTGAAAGATGTTTTAAGTCTTTATCTTTATTTTATGTGTGTGTTCTGTCTGCATACATGTCTGTGCACCACAAGCACATAGTGCCTGTGGAGGGCAGGAGAGTGCATGTAGTCACCTTGGACTGGAGTGACACATGATTATGAGCTGACAAGTGGATATTGGGAATGGATCTTGGAAAAGCATAGCAGTGCTCTTAATCGTGAGTCACCTCTCCAGTCCCATGTGATTTCGTTTTTAATGTAATTGTTAGTTTACTGGATCATTTTTATTAAGATGGCATTTGCAATCTTAGGAACATAATAGTTTTTCTCCTCAAACTCTTCTTCCACTAAGGTAAATACAAACACATGCCCCCATCTACCTGGCACAGTGCTTCATAAGTGGACAGCTTACATAAGAAATCTCATTGTTTTGTACACGTGGTTAATCCACAGTACCCTAATCTAGCAAGACAAAGTCACATCGGTTATGTTCACTAGAGGAAAGAAAACTTGATGTGGAAATAATATGTGGTTGACATAGCTAGCTTTTGTTGTTGTTGTTCACTCTTGTCTTCATATCAAAGTATTGAGAGCAGTGACCTATTTGCCATAAGGGAGAAAGAAGGCAACTTCCCACATCCGAAAGGGATGTGGATGACAAATCATATGCATGACTAACATCTAGGAAGCAGCCACACAGCAGAGGTGGTTTTCTCATTCACGTTTGTTAATGATACTTTGGTGACTAGGATTACCCAAACCCTGAGCTGCTGTACACTGTCCTCTAAAGAAAATACAAGTCATTCTAATGGACCTTACTTGGACCAATCGATCTACTCTTTGATGTCTTTCCTAAGACAAAGATTCACTCTACCCAGGGCAATGATCTTTCATGAATCAAGAGCCACAGAAAGACAATATGAGTAAGTTGTAACATGACAATGTAATGGAAATTCTTCAATCAAAATAGGATGTATATTCAAAGAAAATAGCAGAGCCAAGACTCTCTGAGAACAAAATGGACAGCAATTTAAAAGGCAAGACATAAAGTCTCTTTAAAAGGTTAAGAAGGTAGTTATTATGCCAGCTGGTTGTGTTTGACTTACCCCCTTCATACCAGTCATCTCATCTTGTTTCAATTTACACATCATTTGAGCCTCTTCCAACCCCACAGTGAAGTTAATCACCAGGCATCATGTGCCTTTACTGAATTCTAGTCCATGTTTATATGAGAACTTAAGATTTATATCAGCATGTTACAGGATATTGACTTCTTTTAACTTCAAAGGATTAAAAAATGTATTATAAGACTTGGATCCTAGAAATGCAGACCATGCAAATGAATATCCTAAAGGCCTTCTCAGTTTAAAGAGAAAAGAATAAAATTTATTTTTTTTAGAGTTTGGCTTTCTAGATGAATCAGATAATTTCTTACAAATCACATTGCTCTTAGCATGAGGCAGGCTCTAGGAGAATTAAAAATAGTTCTAGATTCCAATGGACTTGAACAATGATCATCTCTGTTCTTAAAATTCTCCAAAGTTGTAAGACCCTTATGATGTATGTTCATCAAAGTGTCTCTGAAGCTTTTCTTTGTTAACTAAAGAATAAATGCCTTTTTTCCTTGCCTATTGATTTGGGTAGGGTATTGCATTTAGTTCCATTACACAATTAATAACATTGGGTTCAATTTGAACCTCACATTGCAAACAGCCCATCAACCTCCTTTGTTTTCTCCAACTTAGTACCTTAAGCCCCAGGCATCCCTCCAGTTATGAACGGCATTGATTTATATAGAAAAGCCAGGGGTTTGATTCAGATGAACTTTTAATAATTAAAATACATTCATGTCACCTACTTTATTTGGGAGCTGGATATCTTCTCAGGGTTGGTGTTCATTTGTAATTTTGCTGTTGATTAGGACTGAGAAACCCTTGGGAGCAATGAGAAACCTGATGAAGGGAATGGGATTTATCTATGTTGACAGAGTACTAGCATACATGCAGTCCCAAGTATCACATATAGCAGGCATGATGGTGAATGCTTGTAATTCTAGCATTTGGTAGGAGACAAAGAGGATCAGATGATTAAGGTAATGGTTGGCTACATAGGATGAGGCAGGCCCTAGATGCAAGAGACACTCAAAAACAAGACATAACTCTAGTGAAGATCATTAAAATCTGACCTCAAGTAGAACTTAAGTAGAATCCTGAATGTTTTTAGCTGTTCTGTGGCCCTCAGTGCTTTTGTAAAATAATATTTGTCAAGAGGGGTTACAAATGAAATCACATGGGTCACTGAAAATAGAATATTTTCTGAATCAGCCATAAAAAGAACCCAAACATATTGAAAGAGCATCTAGCAGGCCACAGCCCCTTCCCTTACACATGTGCAATTGAAAATACCTATATCTATACTAAAAGCTCATGTCCTGACATGAAAGATTAAGATGAAATGAGGGCTGTTTGTTATTTAGATCAATCTTATGATCAGAAAGAGCTTTGATGGACTGCCTTTGATGGGAGTGTCTTGCAGGAAACAGCCAATCATTTCACCAGGATAAAGTATCTCAACACAGAGGATTAAAACCAGAGTCTCTCATTTCACTTCTTGATATGATCATTCTGTAGAAAGTTTCAAGAAATAGTTAAGGAGAAGTAAAGGAGTTTTCTTGGCTAGATTATTGAGAAAATACTTTCTATTTCCAGTGAAATGGGTGTCTGGTAGCCCCCAGGTTTGTCTGGAGTTGTTCATGCACCACTAACCATAAGAACATCAATACTGGCTGACTCCTTCCTCTGTTACATCCTGATAATAAAAATCTTACTCCCATGAGGATGTTTTCTTCCTGGGGCCTTCTCAAGTGGGCTGCTTCCTTCCCACACATCCTGAACCACCAAAACCTGGAGGTGGAGGATAAGTTTCCATGCTCCCCAGCATCATTTCCACACATTCAAGCCCCCTCAAAAATGCCCTTCAAAGTTCTTACCTCACACTCTATCATCACAGTCTGCTAGTACCTACTCCCTCCCATAGCCACGTACTCTATAGATTTGCAAGATCATCCATTTACACTCACGGGTTAAAATTTTTATTTCCAAAGTTCATTGCCACCCCTCAACGACATTATTTTTGGTGATTTTAATACCAGTGATAATAATGCCTTCAAGAAACTTCCTTCTTGTCTCATCAACCTCTTTGTTCCCATGTCACACAGTCCCTTGAGTTTGCTATTCCTAGTTCCTGCATCCCATCCATAACCTTAATACAAAGCATTTTATTCTCTGATCATCTCATTCTGATATCCTCACTGGAAAACAAGTAATCAGCCAGTTAAACAAACAAGCAGTGAATGACCAAAAGAATAGGCATCTAGGCATCTTTAACTCCATCACCATACCTTTCTTCCTGTTACAATTCCTAAGCACAGGACCAAACCTAGTCAAACCCACGGTACTTGTTAGATGACTATAACGGCTAAACAACCAGCCATTCTGCCCAGTCTCATCTTAGATATATGAACTCTATGGGCATGTGTCCTTTTCTCTGTCTGCCTATCTCTGCTTCATTCAGGGGTACTTCTTATTTCAAATTTCCCTAAATCATGCACCAAGCAGAACCAGGATGCCAGATGATACCGCTTTCTTCATCTCAGAATGCACATAGGCAGGACCTATGTCAACCACAACCCTGTGCCAGTTGACAGTCCAGTAGCAACTCCCCCACATATGCACATATGCACGCGTGCGCGCGCGCGCACACACACACACACACACACACACACACACACACACACACACACACACACACAAATCAACACATGTTTTTGAGACACAAACTCTCTGTGTAGCTCTGGCTGTCCTGGATCTCACTATGTAGACCAAGCTGGGCTTGAATTCACAGAGATCCACCCTCCTCTGCCTTTGAGTGCTGGTATTAAAGGCGTGCACTGTTATACCCAGCTGCAAGTTCCATTGTAACTCTCAATGGATCATTTTTGTGTGTTGTTCATGGCTCTCAAAGGTTGGAAGAAGCTGTCACAGACAGCAGACCCTGTTTCCTTTTTAATTTCTCTTCTTTCTTTCCATTCTCATTCTCAACTGATGACATTTATTTGTTCCACTAATAAAAATCAATTCTACTCACAGAATAACCCATTACAGTTATTCTGGACATTTTTTGAGTCTCTCAACTCCATCATCTCCCCTCTTCCTGTAGTTGACTGTTCTCGTACCCACTAAACAACTACAATGTTATTCACCCCACCTTAAAAAAAAATAAGTCATAGTGAAACTTTCTTTACCCACTTCCACCTGTTTCTCTCCTTTCTTCCAGGCAAAATTTATGAACACCTGTGCTTATAATCTTTAGGGTAATTTTCCCTAAGTATCTTGAATCTCATTAAAATGTTCTTATAGAATAAGGGAGGTCTCTCATATTGCTAAATGCAGTCACCATTCTCAGTTGATTTTATTGACCCGCAATATTTAAACTGATCACTTCTCCCTTCTTAATATACATCCGAACCTGGTTTGAACACCTTCTGAGTTCTCCTTTCCATATCACCTCAGCTTCCATTCCTTTCCAAGCTACACTGTTTCACACCTTCCCCACCATATGGACTCAAAGCCTCCATTATCTAATCTAACTAGGTTTTCTAGGAATGTTAGGAGCCTACAGATTGCCCCAGGATCATGATAAAATATTAGTGCTAAGGGCACTTGCTAGTCTACCTGAGCTAGCAGGTTCAACCCTCAGCACCCCATCCCTGTGAATCCATGCACCCATAGCTCTTTTTGCCAGTCAGCCTGAGCTGCACAGAGAGAAGTCTCAAAAACTGAGAAATAAAACTGTCAGTATCGAGTCAACATCCAAGAACAAGCACCTGAATTTCTACAGTTCTCATAGCTTCCAGGTGATGATAATGGCAAAATGACAAGAACCTGCTCCACGACTCTGGTGTTAAACACAATCTGGCTGGGCATTGGTGGTGCACGCCTTTAATCCCAGCACTTGGGAGGCAGAGGTAGGTGGATCTCTGTGAGTTCGAGGCCAGCCTGGTCTCTAGAGCTAGTTCCAGGACAGGCTCCAAAGCTACACAGAGAAACCCTGTCTCAAAAAACCAAAACAAACAAGCAAACAAAAAACCTCCCACAACCTGAAGACCTGCATTTTCATGATTAGTATTTCTGGCCTTTCCGAATTTCTCTCAGCTTCAGGTTCATATATCAACTGTCATTCTACTTTGAACTCTCAAACATAGCATGTTTAAAACATTCCAGAATCTTAAACTCCAGCCCTATTTTCTCTGTTCTTCACAATCTCAAAATATTCCACCTTTATAACTTCAGACCAAAATCTTTAGCATCATCCTTCTGTCCTCTCCTTTCTAAACTATAAGCCATTGGCAGATTTTATTGTTTTATCCTCGATCTTGCTATTTTGGTGCTAGCTCCCGTGTTCCATCAGATCCAAGAATGCTGGGCCCTGCTTAGCTTCCCTGCTTAGCTAAGATAGGGTTAATTCAGTGCTATGGCTGGAGACTGCTGTCTCTATAGTGCTACAGTAAGTAGACTCCTGAGCGTTCTCCCTGCTTTCATACTCCACTGTGTCAGCTTGCTTTTCTCTTCGGAATAGGGCAGCTAAATGTGCCCCAATCTCTTCACTCTCCACTCAGATTATTCCAGGTTCATCACATGGAGTAAAGCTAGTGCTCTTACAGAGGGCCGTGTCCTCCCACGCTGTTTTGCTAGTACAGTTCTACTTTACTCTCTGATCTGGCTATGACACCTCCTTGCTGAACTTTCACCCCACCCAGCCTTTGTATGAGGCACTCTTCATGACACCCCCTCTTCTTTCCTACTCAGTATCCAATACTTGGCTGACTTCAATCATCAATGAGTATAGTTTGACTGACTTATGTCAAATAATTTAGTTTCCTCACTTTCCTTTCCTCTGCTGTACTACAGAACATACTTTAACCAATCTATTTTTTTCCTCCACTCACTGGAATGTGAGCGCCCTAAACTCAAGGACTCAGCCTTTTCATCTTGCTGCTCCATTCCAACACCTAGTGACAGAGATGGCATCTGTTATTCACTGTTTGGTTCACGATTCCTACTCGAAGTCACCACGACCTACTAAAGGAACATCCCTGAAGCACCCTCCACAACAAGGAGCCAGCATACCGTCATTGTCAGTGTCTGTCTCCCCAGCTCCAGTCTCTCCAGCAAAATTGTGGCCTTGCTTTCCAATTGTGGAGCACCATGGCTGTTTCAGCCCATCTCCACTGAAAACCAGCCACTGGCAAGTCCAGGGTTCTCACACAACTCGCAGAATCTCCTGGGAGTTGTTTTTTGGTTTTTTGTTTTGTTTTGTTTTGTTTTGTTTTTTTCTGCTGGTCAGTTGCTCAGCCTTAACAGCTGCATCCACCAAAGAATTCTTTAACTGGTTTCCAGTGGGGTCTTATGTCAGCATTTGCTCAACATTTCCAGGTTTTCCTAATATTCTTCCAGGCTTTGGAAACACTGCTTTGGGTATTATCTCCTTGGCTTCAGAATGACAGTCTAGTATAGGTAGAGTTTTTCGTCAGGACTACCAGCTCCCAAGTTACCACACAGAGACATATTATTAATTATAAATACTCAGATGAAAGCTTAGGCTTGTTACTAACTAGCTTTTACATCAACCCATTTCTATTTCTTTCCTTGCTGGCACGTGGCTCATAGTGTGGCTCATTTTCTTCTTCTTTTTTTTCCCCCCCAACTTTATTTATTTGAATTAGGAACAGGATTGCTTTACATGACGATCCCATTTCCCTTCTCCCACCCGTCCTCAGCTACCCGCCCCCTCCACTAAAACCTTATCTGTCACATATCTTCTCTGCTCCCCCTGGATGGTGAGGCCTTCCATAGGGTGTCATCAGAGTCTTTCGTTTTCTTTGGGGTAGGGCCTAGGCCCACCCCCTGTGTGTCTTGGCTCAGCGTGTTACCTCATTTTCTACAGGTGTTTCCTCTGCAACTGGCTGATGTCTTCTCAGACTCCACCTTCCTTCTTCCCAAAGTTCTCTCTCCTCTGAAAATCCTGACTAGCTACTGGCCAGTTAGCTTTTATTTTTTTAAACGATCACAGTGTCATATATTCATGCACTGTAAAGGAATATCCCACAGTCTAGTTCAATGGGTTTTAAATTGCAGTGTAAGAAGTACCTGGAGCGTAGCTTCCTCACAGAGATCTAGCCTGGCATGAATGAGGTCCTGGGCTTGATCCTTAGCACCTGAGGAAAATTTCCTGGAGAATTTTTCAGAAGAGAAAGATTCCTGAGCATATCCCCAGAGATTCCAATTAACTTGGTAGGATAGAAAAGGAGAACACAAATTTCTAACAAGTTCACAGGTGCTGCCTGATGTCAAGGGCCCAAGGCCACTCTCAGAACTACCATTTTAGTTTTGTCCATTTGGTAGTGTCTCTGTGGCAGGATTTCCTGTGCCTTAGGTTAGGACTAGTAACGGGTACACTGAGTTAGCTATCACTTTCTGTACCTATGGTCATCTCCAGCCCCTTATATTTAGGCTTTCTTGTTCTCTTTTTCCTCGTGTTATAATATATTCACATGTACATTTTTTTTACTATAGTGGAATATTAGTTAAAGATGTGTTATATTCTTTTATGCTGTGGAATATTTGCTTAATGATGCAAAGGTGTGTTGCATTCTTTTATGTTGCATTTGTTTAACTGTGAAGCTGTGTTGCCTTGCTTGCCTAAACACCTGGTCTAATAAAGAGCTGAATGGTCAATAGCTAGGCAGGAGAAACTGGTGGGGCTGGCAGGTGGAAAGAATAAATAAGAATGAGAAAAGGAGGAGGAGAGGAGTATGCCAGGGGTCCACTACCCAGCCACACACCCGGCAATGGAGTAAGAAGGAAAGAAAGGTATATAGAATAGAGAAAGGTAAAAGCCCAGAGGAGAAAGATAGATGGGATCATTTAAGTTAAAATCTGGCTAGAAATAAGCCAAGCTAAGGCCAGGCATTCATAAGCCAGAATAAGTCTTTGGTATTTATTTGAGAGCTAGGTGGTAAGCCCCAAAGAGCAAAGAGAAAACAAAACAAAAAACAACTAATGTAACTACAATTTACATTGTGTGTGTGTGTGTGTGTGTGTGTGTGTGTGTGTGTGTGTAAGCGCATACATTATTGACTAGATAGCAGTCACACAAGAGAACATGCATTTTTTTTCTTTTCTGAGATTATGTGAACTCATTTAACATTTTACATTCCAAATCTATCTATTTTCTGGCAAGCTTTTAGCTGAATAGTTCCTTAGAGCTGAGTAGTATTCTATTATGTATACACGTGTTTTCACATCAAACTTTATCTGTTTATCTGTTGATGGGCAGCCAGGTTGATTCCAACTCTTTGCTATAGTGAATAAAGCAGCAATGTTAAGCAAATGCCTAACAGTTTCAAAGATCATAGAACAACAAAATATTTTCTCATCAATTATTTATCTTGCACAGTCACTTTTATAAGTCCTGTGAAAAGTAACGATTACCTATACTCTGACATTTATACAGTGTGTGAGTATTTAAGAACACTAAAGACTTTTGTTTCATGGTGGTGTTAATGTGGCTATGGTTTTTAAAAGTCAGAAAGAATGCCTTGAAACACATTCAGCTAATGTTAGCATCCAGGCATTTACACTGCCGTGGGGACCTAGCAGGACACGCCATCAGGAGGAACCTTACTGCTGCCTCTGGGTACAGTACTCTCCCTATGCATGTGTGCTGTATCCGTCTATGAAAAGCAAGCCCTTCTCACCCTGTTCTCTCACTAGCTCAGAGGCTGCCTCAACACCACCTGCTGATAAACCTCCCATGAGCTCTATTGCATGGTGTGACTTTGTGGCGCCCCTTGGCTCCAACCTGCCAAGGTACCTTCATTCTGCCGTTAAATTCATTACAGCTGTTACTATGGCTCTAGATTTTTTTCTCAAAATAAAATAAAGAGTGGCTATGAGAAAACATTGATTGAGCACTGATAACGCTAAGGCTCTGTGAAAGAATGTGAACCTTATTACAGTCTGTCTACTCTTGCATATATTCAAATTTTTCAAGGAATAAAAGCTTTAATTGTCAATACTATGTAAAAAAAAAAAACAGAAGAAACATCTTGGACTTGCTTTAAGGAGATTTCTCTCATGACTCAGACCTTCTACCTTCATGGAGAAAGAAATTGAGGGAATTTACTTTCTATACATGGATTGTATATGATTATAAATTTGCCTATGTAACATGCTTACAGTATATTAATAAGCTGCTGGTACCTGCCCCTCCAAAAACAACAAAAAGAACAGAGATGTCTGGAAAAAAACAGTCTTGCTTTTAGTTAGTTTACAGAAGTTAGGCTAAATGAGTTGTGGCTACACGCACTGGTTCTTTATTTTGATAAAAAAAGATATATTTCCTTATATTACAGAATGTGAGAAGAGACAGTTGGACTTAAGGGATATTTGAGAGATGATATGGAAAAAAGTATTGGTTCTTTAATAAAACAAGATAGTTATTTATATTACAATAAAAGTTATTTCTTTAATTTCATAGGCTGATTCCAAGACACATGTTTTATTTCATTTTAAAAACTTCTTTTTGCAGGTATCAATCAAAATACAATTCAGTTTTGGTTCCATTTATCAACATATCTAGAATGTGATAATTAAAAAACATTCATTCTAGGTCCTATGTCAGTGACAAAGAACACAAAGGGCAAATTATAACCCCCATAGCTATTCAGGCTTCATTCCAATGCACAAGATGCACTTCTGTGGTTGGCATGTATGCCTCCGGGTAATTGTCTGTCTTTAATAATTGAGCCAAATCTCCAGCAGGGTACAGTTCTTGTAAGTAGAGCTGCACTTTTTGCACAAATTTCACAGTTTTATCAAAGGAAGATGTATTTGACATGGATGTAAACTTTTGACTCAGAACAACATTTAGAATTATTGCTGCATTGCTTTATTTTGCTAAATGAAAAGATTAATATTAGCATATTCACTAAAGCAAAAAAAAATCTCATTTAACACAGCACAATGCACATTTTAAACACAGGATACCACGTAACAAATAGAGAAAAGGGAGTTAAAAGCAAATAAAGATTCCCTGTAATAAGTGAATGATAAGCCTTAATCTTTGCTAAGAAATACTTACACTAGAACCCAGACATCAACACCGTGCTCTCTATCAGAGACAATGGCTCTGGGCTCAAGTTCCTCACACTGAGAGCTGCTTGACTTGTGCAACCCATGGATTCCGAGTTCTCAAGCCCAAATCTCTCTCTTATATTTATAGGTTTTTCCATTGTAGCTTTTTGTAAGGAGTTGCAACTATCCATACTTACCTTAACAGGTCAAACAGGTTTTCAGACGGAGCTCTTAGGAAACCTCATTCTAAATTGTCTTCAACATATTATTTGAGGATCTTTTCTAGCCAACTATTAAAATATTTACTTTGGGGGTTTTATTAGTCTTTCACTCCAATAGGTAGCAATTTCCCAACCCTGGAATGCCCCTGGTCACTGAAAGCAATGTATCAGTTTCAAGTTCTTTCCCTGCCCCTCATAATGGGGGTGAGGTGAATGGGCTGAGAAGGAAAGTCAGGAAATGGCTGTCCTTTTTGCCTCTCCTCTGCCGCTTTCTGTCTCTCTCTCTCTCTTTTTCTCTCCCCTCACTCCTTTCCCTTCCCCCACCCCCTTTCCTTCCCCAATAAAACTTCCCATGTTAAAAAAAAAAAATTCAAGAAAATGTGCATCTGTTAGTGAGGAAGTCAACCTGAAACAACACTTGGGGAGAGAAAGCAGAAATGGATAAAAAATAGCAAGTTAAAATACAATTAAAGTTTTACTGAAAATGAAGAGAATGAAGACATAAACCTGGTGTTGGAACTGGCCTGGCATAAATGAAATATTATAAAGAGACATTGTGTCTCTTCATATGACTTTACCAGAGTATTGAAACAATGCACTCTAGAGAAATGGGAATTTCCCCAGGAATCTCATGCTAGGAAAAGGAAAGGGAATCAACAAAAGGAGAATTTGTCTCCCAGCAAGAGATTTCACACAGTTCTAACAACTTGTTAGAGGATCTTACAGGCTGAAACTTAGACAAGGAGGGGTCTGTGGAGGGTGGGCCCACGCCTTGACAGGACTGCTTAAATGTGTATATTGTTGACCTCTATTTAATCTTTAATATCACTTCAGAATCCAAAGATGGACTTGGGGGTTTTCTGGGTCTCTTTTCCCCTCTTCCCAATGAGGCTATATCTGACTTGGGGCACAAATTGTGACCCCCAAATTCAATATCAATGTGAGGGATGTCATTCCTATTTGACTCCAACTAGCTGGCCAAATTCTTAATTAGAGAAGTAGACAACCTAAAAGGGCTTCCAATTCCGGCTCAGCACCTACTGAGCTTCTAAGTTATCACACCATCCTAACAACTGAACAAACTGTAAAATATACAAATGAGATCAACAAACGGAGGTCATGAGTTTAACTACCATTACCAAAATTAGAAAGGCAGATGGGGACAGAGAGATTCACAACTTACCTCAGAAAAACACAAAACAGAATGCCTGCCACAGTTGGAAAACCTGAAGCATCATTGATGAATTGCAGGGGTTTCTGGGTGGACAACATGAAGAGTTATGAGAGGAGAGAGAGAGAGAGAGAGAGAGAGAGAGAGAGAGAGAGAGAGAGAGAGAGAGAGAGCTCAGAATTAAAGGAAGCCCATGCTCTCCTGGGGCTACCTAGGGAATTTCTACCAAGAACATTACCTAGTTCTTAAAAAGGCCTTTCCTCAGAACAAACCATTGTACCAGAAGCTAACCTACTGGGGTCTTATCGGATTTCAACCTACAAGAATGACAATACAAAAACAATGCAAAGCCCATCTGGTCCCCTCCCTCCAAGAGAAGGAAAACAAACTATCTAAGACATCCCGGTGAAGTTCCCAGGCTAGGGGCTCAGGTTTATGAAAGACTAAGTCCTAGTTACAAAACTGAAAGCATATCCCTTCCAAAGGTCATCACATTACCGAAGGGCTGTTCTCTACACATCCTTTTTCTGGTAAACCATGCCATCCTTTCAGTAAAATCTTTGAAGCCAGGCTAAGAAAGGAAAGGGCACAGTTAGAACAAGATTCAGACATCAGAACCACGGTTAAATATGGCAAGAGTGCTGTTAATTATCACACAAGAAATTTAAAGAAAACTCATATTAATATGTTGTGGCTGTCACAGACAGAGTAGACAACATGCAGAGAATAGGTGCATGGTGTAAGCTAAGAGATGGGATCCTAAAGGAGAATAAAAAAGAAAAGCTAAAAACAAACAAACTCAAAAATTGAAGCAACCTACTAATGAAAATGAAGAATTGGGGCTAAGGATGTGATTAGTTGACACAGTGATGGCTTGGCATGAAGTAGTCCTGGGTTTGAGCCCCAGCACCACAAAACCAATTCCAGTCACACATGCCTGTAATCCCAGTCCTTGGAAGTAGAGGGGAAAAGTATACATGGTGTGCATGACTGAGGAGAAAATCTCTGAGCTTGAGGATTAGCTAAAAGAAATCTCAAAACTGAAAAATACAGATAAGAAGGAATAAAAGCAGTAAAACATAAAGGCAACCAGAGGCAAATAGCAAAAAATTATGGGACAAATTTTAAAAATAATAATTTATGTACAGTAGGAATTTCAAAAGAGGAGAAAGAGGACTGTTTGAAGTTTAATAATGATTAAGGAGTTTCCTTAAATTCATGTTAGACAGCTAATCACAGATCCAAGAACCTTGGATAACATGAAGCAGGGTAAACACTGTTTAAAAAAAATCCCCACCCACTTGGTGGAGCCCCGGTTGGGGGCCCTACCCTGCCTGGGGAGTGGTGGGTGGATGGGGTGGGGGGTAGGTTGGAGGTGGGGGAGAAGGAATGGGGGTAAGGGGAGGGAGAGGGAGAGGAGAGGGGAATTACATGTGAAACAAGCCTGTTCCCTAACTTGAATTAATAATAATAAAAAGAGAAAAAAAAAAAAAAAACCTCCTTGCTTAAGTTCAATAAACAGACCTTGACAACCAAAAAAAAAAAAAAAAAAAAAAAAAAAAAAAAAAAAAAAAAAAAAAAATCCCCACCCAATACACAAGCATATCATAGAGAAACCACAGAAAGATATATATAAAAGAATCTAAAGGAGGGGGAAACTCTCATCTATACAGAAGCAAAGAAAGAGTTGCCTGGACTTCTCAGAAATCATTTCAGCAAAAGAAGCAAGGTGACATTTTAAAGCGTTTTCTGTACTCTGTGAAATAAGTCTTCAAATATGAAGAAATCAAACTTTTCTCAGAAACTTGAGAGAACACATTGTTGGCTTACCTGCTTTGCAAAAAGTGTTACATAAAAGACACTTTTCAGAGGGAAGGATAGTGACAAAGGTAGGACTTGATGGGCTCACACATTCGCTGACCTTCCCTACTCCTCTGGCATTTGGAGGTCACACTGATACACTCGAGAGGGAGCACACACCATGTCCCCACCTTCAAAGTCCCTGATTTCTGTCAGTCTGGCTAGGACCCAGGAATTCCAGCTTCATGTAAGTACTCAGAGAGCACACACTGAGACCCACTGAGGCACTGAGGACTGAAGGCCACTCAGCAACAAAACCAACTAGGATTTTTCAATGTGTTTTACAGCCTTTAAGTTTGGCTTCCAAATTCCATAGCTGCCACTGTCCTGCTGCTTTTGTTTTATCTCCCAACCTGATGGAAGCTTGGCTGCTTTTCACCCCTCTACTTATTTAAAGTCGTTCAATTCCCGAGTCCCATTCTAAGCAATTCTTCGATTATTGGTGTACTCGGGGGACCTTGGTGGATTCCATGGCAGGCAAGGGTGACCAAGGTGGAGGGACAAACATGCCAAGCAGACAAAGTTTAAGCAAGAAGTTTTATTAGAAAAGGAAGGGGGCTGGGAAGGAAAGAGAAAAGTGATAAGGAGACACAGAGACATAGACAAAGGAAAGAAGAGAAGAGAGAGACAAGAAAAGTCCTGTCTGCCCCCGGGTGGAATGGCAGGAAAGAGCAGAAACAGAGCGTAAGTGGGCGGGGCCATTCTTTTAAAGGGGTCTTTGTACCTGCCTGCAGACTAGCAGTCATGGAACTCTGAGCTGACCAGGATACTGCCTGAGTACATTCTGCCAGGTGATAGGGTTAGGACAGCATAATACCCGAATCCTTACAATTAGGCCCTTGAGTAGCCCAATTTGTCATCAACACACCCTGCTTCTTCCCCTGAATTCCCATCTCTTCTTCAGGGATATGCCAAGTGTTTTTAGAGCCTAGACATTTTATAATTTGGACGGGGGGTGGGGGTGGGGGTGGGGGATAGCACGCCTTTTTAAAAGATTACAAAGTTATCCACACAAAATGAGACATGGGATCTTGAATAATATTAAGGTAGGTGTTAAGGTGAGTGTCAGTCTTTGAAACCATGGCTTTGTTAATGTCACAGTAATTCCACGGCCCCTCTTGCTATACCCCAAATGTCTCCTCAATTGTCCTCTTTAGCTCAATACTTTCTGCCTTTGCTTTTTTGTCTAGACATGTCTCTGCTCTCCCCCGTCTCTCCTTGCCTCCTCTCAGCTCTCATCTTCTTCTCCATCTGCCTTTTCTTCCCCACTGTCTCGCTCTTCTCCCCTCTCCTCCTAGTCTTCTCCCCCCCTCAATCTTTCTCTCCCTACAGTTTTAGCAGCTTATTTCAAGACTATTACAATGAATAACAGCAAATCAAGAAGAACCATGAAGTCCTTCAGTAGGTGAATAAACTGTGGTATGTTATCCAAAAATCAATGAGTCATCAAGCAGTAAAATCACATGTAGAGACACTGCTTATTCCTAAGTGAAAGAAGCCAGCATGAAAGGACCACATACTACACAGTTCCAGCTTCCTATCTAGGGAAGACACAAGTTCTAAAGCAGTGAAACACCAGCCATTGGCAAGAGTTGGGAGGGAGTGAGGGAAGAAGAGTGAGGACATGGAAACTGTGAGGCAAAGGAACTAGGCTGTGTGATGCTACACATCTCATTACACCTTAGTCAAAACTCACAAACAGTATCCATTGAGAATGAACTCTGTTGGCCCTGAACCAGACCAATGACTCTTTGCAATAAACACTTGCAAATAAAGATAAATGGACAAAAGGGTTTACTGTGTGACTCACCATGTCACACTACAGCTTCCATCATGAAATTTTTTATTTTCCTCTTAAATTTTATTTTATCTTGGGGGTGGTTTGCAAGGGCAGAGGGTGAATAGGAAGGGACAGGGAAATGAATGATGGGATCAGCTTCATGATGTCAAAGACACAAAAAATTAAAAAAAAGTAAATAAATAAATAGAATGAGCTCTGTTGTAAATTGTCCCGGGTAGGTTTCTATTGTTGTGTTAAAGACTGACTAAAAGCCACTTGGGAAGGGAAGGGTTTACTTCAGCTTGTTGTTTATAGTTCTTAACTGAGGGAAGTCAAGGCAGGAACTGAAGTAGAGGCTACGGAGGAGCAGCTAACCGGCTTGTTACCCAAGGCTTGCTCAGCCTGACTTCTTATACCATCCAGGGACACCTGTCTAGAGCTAGCACCACTCACAGTGAGCTAGGCCTTCCCACATCAATCATCAGTCCCAAAAATGAAATACAGACTTGTCTGTAGGCAATCTGATGGAGGCATTTCCTCAACTGAGGTTCCCCTACCCAGATAATTCAAGGTTGTATCAAGTTGACAAACAACTAGCCAACACATAAACCACTATCACTGGGGATAATGATGTGTCAAGGTAGACTCACTGGTTGTAAAAAACAAACAAACAAACAAACAAACGAAAAAACAAAAAAAAACATTTATTTGTAAAACTTTTATGTTCTCTGTGCCTCTATTTAATATAAAAACCCCAAAGTTTACTAAGTTTTGAAGAGATATTTGTAGACTCATGTTCACTGATGTATTTACCATATCAAAAATGTAGAATTCACTTGAGTCCATTTGTAGATGAATGACTATGCAAAATATTAAATATATTAACATATATTAATATATTGAATAATGTATATAATTATACATGATGCCTATCATGGAACTTGAATAGGAAGAAAATTCAGATGATTGATATAATGTGGCTGTCTTCAAGACAATATGTTAAGTAAAAGAAGCTAAATACAAAGGGACTAATAGTGAGATTGCATTCCTACAAGGTTCACTCAAAATCATAGGTCAAAAGAGGAATTCATGGGTTCATGGAGGTAAAATCATTACTGTCTAATGGATAAGGACTGTTTTCAGGATGAAAAAAATCTTCAACTAGAAATGAATAGATCAATAGTGGTGGTAATTACACAGCTGTGTGGATTTACAAAATTCCATTGAACTATTGTTTAAAATGATAAAATATGGTAAACATGCTATGAATATTTTACTGAAATTTAAAGAGATAACTTGATGATTTGTGCTCTAATTCAACTGGGATTCTCAAAGAGATCATGGGACAAAATTTTTCCTTTTAGATATAATCTCTTTGATTTTTTGTTCCATGAAGCTTAGCGACTAGAGTTAGGGGTTCCTAATGAGCACATCTAAAAGATGAGTTTCACACAAATAAAAGAATTTTATTGATACATGATATTCTATTACAGTAATAAATATAATACATTCTTCTAAGGCTTAGTTTGCAGTTGAGAAGCTGATGTGCCCATAACTGGACCATCTTGACTTTTGGTACAATCTTCTTCAGAGCTGCATTAAAATGGAACGCGTGTTGTCTGAGAGGCACATAGATGTGTACAAGAATCAGTCCCAATGCTTTACCCCATTGGTCCTTATCATACTTGTCCTCCTCACGCCCCTTTTTAAAAATAGCCGGTGCCATAAAAATTCAACATGTCAAATATAAAAGATTATTTTATACAAATATAATTCATTATGTAATCATTCTTAAAATACAGCATTACTATATATGAGTTTGAAACATTATTACTAAAATAAATATCTCCCAGAGAAAATTTCATTTGTATCACAAATTATAAAATAGAGCATACAAAACTAATTCATGATTAAATCTTTGTCAGCGTGTTGCTCCTGTAACTGTGTGGAGATGGTATGAAGTAGGTACAGCTAGCTGAGAGCACATGAACACCCCCTGCACATTTCCATCAGCATCTACCCACACTGCCCATGACCTGTCTCCATGGGAACTCCTGGACCTGGCACTGTGCTGCATGCACTGATGCAAGTCTCCTTCACTTTAGAAGTCTTAAAGGTCTGCTGCTTTCTGGCAACATAAATGCGTCAATTTCCACATCATGGAAATGATTCTGGCCCCTTCATGGACTTGTAACAGTTCTTTTCCTAGGTCAGGGACGCATTGTTTATAAGGATGTTTAGATGTGTGGGAGTATGAGTGGAGGGTCTTAACCTTAATTCCCAAGATCTGGGAATTGGTAACTAGATCACCAAATGTCAAGTGGGCATCTTTCAATACCACCCAGGCTTTCATAGTATTTTAACATCTGCTTGGAGTGGTACACACAGAATGTATAGCAGGTAATACAGCCATGTGTCTGAATATCTTGGATAGCAGAAAGATGGGATATGAGCTATATAAGCCAGTTTCCAGTTCTCATTGCTTCATCCTATCTCTACACACTATGAGTATGGTTCTTCAATAATGCAAATTAACCAGAAGAGATGAGTAATAAGCTGAACAACTAACCTGGCTGGCATTTATAACTGCCTTTCCAGCTCCTAGTGGGGGGCAAATGTTTCCAGGAAAATTTGGCTTGCAAAACACAAGTGGCCCATTGTCAAGCAGTGCCTTTCAAACAATCTGGCCGCCACTAGCAAGCCAGTGGCCCAGACCCATAGGATTGCTCTTGATTTCTCTTCCAAAACAGTCTCTTAAAAAGCAGAGATGGGGGCTTCACCCTATTTTCAAAGGCACAGATAGTGGGGTTCTCCTTCTCAGGGTCCATGAACAGACATCCCGCATGATTCTTTTCCAATCATTTGCACTGCTTTCTAGAGTCTGTCTTTTTATCTTTCCCTTTTCCTCCTCCTTTTCTTCGTTTTTCTTTGTATACAGCTATTAATGTGCATGTGTGTTCATGTGTGCTTGCATGTGGAGGCAAGAGGATATCTTCAGGCACTGTCTCTCAGGTGCCTGGCCTGCAACTGTCTATGTGGGCTAGGATCACTTGCTAGGATCCACCTGTTCCTGTGTCCCCAGCCCTGGGGTTAGAAGCACAGGGCATGCCTGGCTTTTTCATTTTGCATGGATTCTGGGAATAGACTCAGGTCCACTGAGCTGCTTCCCCAGCATCCTGGCCACTAGAGACGGGTTTCCTGCACTTCTTCTTCTGTCTCCTCTTTGAGAGCAGTGATCTGTGATCGAGGCTTCTGCTTGGTGGAGTGGCGGCCCTGGAAGAGCTTCATCTTTTCCGAGGGACTGATGGCCTGCTGGAAGACACTCTTCTCACTCAGCAGCGCCTGCAGGGAGTTGTACTGCCACACGGTGCCCTCTTCAATGACCTAGGGAAAAGGCCATTAGTGAAACCCCATACAGAGTGAAGAGCAAGCCAGCTCAGGAACAGAAACGGACCTAGCCCCAAAGGAGAATAAAAATACAAAGGAAACGCAGAATTCACAGCCATGTACACTTTACTTAACTTTTACATCTATGAATGGCTCTGAAAGTAGCAATTGGAATTTCAAAAAGTCATCTAATGCCAGGTGTTACACTCCTTCAGAGAACTGTAGGGCAACTGAAAGAGGTTTGTAAACCTGAATGATCCATGATCCATCTCTCATATACTCTTAAGATGAGCTGTATAAACCATACCATAAACTTTGAACTTCATCAAAACCGAGTCTGAGGCCTAACAATTCCAAATTGGCTAGGCATAACTGATTATAATGCCTGCAATGCATGTTAACGTTTTGCAAGTCTGAGGCCATAGAGAGCGTTACCCAGTTCCTGAATTTGACCCCAGCAGAACAAGAGATGCATCTTCTCTATAGTCACTTGCAGCTGAGTAATGACAATAGGAGTAAAAACGCTTTGGTAAGAAGAGCATTTACCTCCACAACAGTTGGCAAAGAAAATGACAAGGTGGCCGACAAGGGCACTAACCTGACTTCTAGACGTAATGAGGATAATTAAACAGGCTTCTCTCCTATTGCACTAAAACCACAGACAGTAAAGCCCATCCCTTATCTTCCCCAGTGGGAGTTTAGTTTATTGAAAGAAACAGGTATTTTTTCAATAGTACATTTTATAACTTGTTCCCCCAAATAAAGACCTGAAAGCACAGATGCTTGGTCTACAATGCCATTTAGCAATATGCTACCACTGGGAGTGTGCTAAATTTCAGCAGCACATTATAGCTCAAGTCAAAGGAAAAGGACACATGTAGCCACACCTAGGAGAGCTGGAAGATGTGTGGCATATGTATGAAGGAAGGGACACATGACTATAGTTTATAGTAACTGATGTGTAAGATTGTTAATAATAAATTAGGAACGAGACACTGAAGAAGTATAAAAGACTCACCAAAAATCGCTGACAATCCAATATTGCTTCTATCCTGTGTTCACAGAGGATTACTGTGCAACCACTGAAGGTGTGTTTTAGAACCTTTCGAATTATTTGGTAGGTTCTAGCAAAGCAAGAAAATACCACATAAGTATAATTTGCCTTTACCTTTGACAATATGCACAGTGTCCTATAGATTTAGTTCTTTACTTAAAAAATACTTTTACCATTATGTTGATACAGAATTAGCCATGGTCATCTTTCTAACAAGGGATACATTCTAAGTATTTCATACATTAATGAGACAAATGTTTATAAGAAATTTCATGAAGAATGAAGCTACATTTTATGTAGATTCATCATCAGTTCTTTATTCTGCAGTATTAATGAATTTGTAATAAAAATATAGAGATGGATAAAGATACAGAAAGAAACAGAGTGTTTACACCTAAGTAAATATTTCATCATATGTTGATGATGTTGAAGTGTTTGTACGAAATTCCAGACTCCAGTCAGGAGAGGAAACAGGGATGTTATGGAAGAAAATAAGTACATGTTCAATAGTGACTTTCTCCTGGACAATTTTTTTGTTGCCCCTACTTGCAGGCATGGTATCAGAATGGGGATTTGTATCAATGAAGTAAAATTCAATTACTCTACTCCTATTGTAGTATTATATTAACAGGATTTCTGGGACTCACATGGGATCCAGATGGGCACTGGGCTCATCAAGCAGTAAAATCCTGGCCTTACTGAGAACAGAGCGAGCCAAGCCCATTAGCTGCTTGTGGCCATGGCTTAGTACATAACCTCCATCCACGAGGGTAAAGTTGAGCTGCCCAGGAAACTGCTCTATCACGGATTTGAGTCCAACCTGTAGAAAGAAAAACACTGTGCTTAGAAGGGGCACTCAAGATACCACAAGACTGAAGTTACTCAAGAGGCTGACATTCTAAAAATACACACGAGTTTCGCACAGATTAAATATCATCCTCAACTTCCAACTCCCACTTAGTACCATTAAGCAAAAGTCTGTTTACATTGTGGTAGCCCTAAGCTGATTGGAGGATTCCTTTTGGCCCCATGCTTCACTCAGGAGTCATTCAGTGTACACATGCTAAGTGCCAAGTTCCCCATCAGACAGTGACACACAATGATACCTGTTCCTGAAGGCTCGGGATTGACAAGCTGTATGTGAATAATATATGATTAGAATGTAATTTAATGTGTGCTTTAAAGATAATAGATACAGAATACAGTTATTCACTCCATCATGACATCCTATTGTGCATTGTATATGGCGAAGGGTTCAAGAGCAGAAAGGGTAGATGATATGATATGACATGACATGTTATGGTATGCTTACTTTTTTTCTGTAATATGGGGATGAGAAACATCATTAAAGAACTAGCTGAGGAAGCTTTAAAAATTACATGACAGCCCAACAGTCATCTCCTTCACTTATAAAAACTGAGAAATTGAAAACTTTTTTTATTTTAATTAGAAAGAGGGTCCCTCTCCCTCCCCTCCTCTCCTGCCCCCCCCCAACTAACACCTTACCTATCCCATATCCTTTCTGCTCCCCAGGGAGGGTGAGGCCTTCCATAGGGGGTCTTCAAAGTCTGTCTTAATTCTTTGGGATAGGGCCTAGGCCAACCCCCTTGTGTCTAGACTCAGCAAGTATCCCTCCATGTGGGATGGACTTCCAAAGTCCATTCCTATGCTAGGGATAAGTACTGATCCACTACAAGAGGTCCCATAGATTTCTGAGGTCTCCTCACTGACACCCACATTCAGGGGGTCTGGATCAGTCCCATGCTGGTTTCCCAGCTATCAGACAGGGGTCCATGAGCTCCCCCTTGTTCAAGTCAGCTGTTTCTGTGGGTTTCACCAGCCTGGTATGGACCCCTATGCTCATCTGTCCTCCTCCTCTGCAACTGGATTTCAGTTCAGTTCAAGATTTAGCTGTGGGTGTCTGCTTCTACTTTTCTCATGAAGTAAAGTTGGTAAAAAATGGAACATAGCTAAAGTTTAAAGTTTCTTAGATGTCGGGGTAGAATATGAAGATTCATTTAGAGTTAATGGCTTATATTTTTAAACTGAAATTTTAAAAAAGTTTATAAAATAAAAGATAAAAATTCTGTCAAAAGTAAAGCATAATTGTAGATGTCTTAGTGGTTGTTACTTATTAAAATATATGTTCATTATATCTTCTTTCTAAGAACCACCAAATGTATAAGGACAAAATGTAGATATGATTGTCTCTTGCCCTTCAGGAATCTGGAATTTAGTATGTATAGGTATAAGAAGATTTAGATACGGCCTTCAGAAAGATCTCATGATCTTGGAGATGAATTCACAATTGGCTCACATCACAGTTAATGCCAGGCTCATATGTGCTCATTATAGATAGTTCAAGTAAGTGGCTACTTAAAACTACCTTTTGTGTAAACATGTTAAGGTTTAAAAAGTTTTTGAGCTAGGGAATGTAGGCATATTAGACAAGGAAGACTTCCCTGATGCATCCCAGGAGACTTAATATAAACCGCCATCCCTTGCATATTAAGTGGCAATCCCAACCCAACTCACCTCCTGTCTCCAGATTTGGTAACATCTACCTTTAAGCTAATGATTTTTAAAATGCCTATCTCCAGCCTAGAATTTCTCCCAGTTATTTCTGAAACTTTCTCTTTGTCAACTATGGCTTACTGAACCTTGTCTGGGCTTTATGCCTATCTCCAGCCTAGAATTTCTCCCAGTTATTTCTGAAACTTTCTCTTTGTCAACTATGGCTTACTGAACCTTGTCTGGGCTTCTGTCATTTCTTAAGCATCATACTGAAAGTATCAATGAGTCAAATTGTCAATCATCACAGAAATATCTAAAAAGATCTCCCTATTAAACCTAAGTGTTCTCATGTAGGCACAAAAGACATCTTGAATTACCCCTTCTCCACCACACACACACACACACACACACACACACACACACACACACACACACATACCTGCTATCGTTCCCAGCAGCATTAGTTTTAATTCTTTACCCATCTCAGCAATCTTGGGGTTTATCCTACTGCTCAAGTCTGAATATCATCAATTATTCCTAGGACAGGCAGACATCCTGTATTGTAGAATTGTATATGTTTCCCCTAATTTCTTGAAATTAAGTATCTGTTCTTCATTTAAGAACACTCTCAGCCTCAACACATTCATTCACCCATTCATTTAACATCTACTGTGATTGTCCAAAACTGTGGTCAAAGCAGTCTTCATGTATGAAAACTTGATGAAAGTTTTAGCTCTGACATATATTGTACTCTATAAAGCTTCAAGACTCTATACTCCATCAAATTATAAAGTTAAATGTTCCCAAATATGGTTAGATAAATCAGTACCCTACACAAAACTACTTAGTTGTATTTGCAGGTTTTTTGTTTTGAATGATATTTTTAAAAAGTTAAAAATGTGAATTGTGCTTTGCCTGTAAGTTTACTAAACAGAAGCCCAGTTTAAAAATAGCTACCCTTAGCCCCCTTTGCTTACATTCTGTAAGCTTCCTAAGGCAAATTTCCCACTTAAAAAGCCACTGTTGTTTCTACAACAGTTCACTTGACTGTTAATGTATAAAGATGGCAACTTTTTAGTGTAACAAGCAAAAAGAAAGAAACCAAAACCCCCACTTCCTAACAGCAAGAGTCAAGATGCCAGGATTGCACAGGCAGCTCACTGGGCTAAAACAACAAAAAGGCCCAAAGTCAGGGCTGATGTTCTTTTTGGCATTCACCAGCCATCCTAGCAAGGCCATTCATTCCTGAAATGAAGATAATACCTACTGTGCATCAAGCATGTGGATATTTTTCATGACACATTTTACATGAGCTAAAGGAATCCCTCATTTATTCAATCATTCAATCAATATGTGTCAAACACCACCCATGGGTTCAACTACTGCAGGCATGACAGATACCACAGACAGCAGGATATGATGCCAAATCCTGGTGAACTTAGAGTTACACAGGAAATATGGAGTAGTCACTAGATGAATTTGATCGAGTGTAGGGAATTTTGAGACACTGAAGGCATGGGATACACCTAGGAAAGTCTCCTTCCACAAAGTTGGAGGGTCAGGATGGGTTTCAGAGAGAAGTGCTGTGTAGCAAAAGGCTTGAGTGATGAGAAGGAACAGGAGTCAGGGACTGGGAGGGTTTCCCAGGCACAGAGAGCAGCAGCAACAACCACCTCCAGTTCCTACCACAGAACAGAGAATTCTGTGCTTTAAAGAAAATTGAAATTTACAGTAGGTGGATCATAAGACACAGGGGAGGTAGGGGGCTGAGAATAGAATGACAAAGACCCAATCACAAAGGTCCTTTAAGCAATGTACAACAGGCACCGTGTCCAGCAGGCAATGGAAAGGCACCAGGAGAGTGGTAAGCAGAGGAGATGCAGGCTTAGCAAGCTCTACAGAGCTGCACAGGGTAGGGAGCTGCCCTGCACTAGCCCAGGAAGGTTAGACTTTTGTCCCAGTGTCTTAGCGGGCTGACACACCCCAACATGCCCCTGTTTGCATATATTGGATCATCTACCATAAAGGATTAAAGCCTTGGAATTGTGCCTTTTAGCCCAAGTCTCCTTTCTATTGCTGTAGGATAGGGCTTGGTGCTTGGGTGTTTTTGTGGTCTCTTCAAAAGACTTGTCACTCTTACTCAGGCCATGGGACAGTAAAGATATCTCAGAAGCAACATCTTTATGAACAAAAATTTAAAAGAAGGATAAGGGAAAAGATAAATCTAAATATGTACTGATGGACAAAATCTAGCCATGTGATTATCTGTATTATCCTGGAATCCAAAGTCTTAACCATATCTTCTAACATTTTAGATGATTTTATGATCCTGCTTTTCTGCAAATTTTATGGAGACTTGGCAGTACCTGTGGGTTTTATAAAGCCTAATACCTTCTTTTCCAAGTTCTCTCCAGCACACTATATTCTTACAGTTCACTCTTTTAAAATCCCATCAAGGATCTTATAGCATGTCACTTGCAATTTAGTTAATGTTTTCTTTAAAAACCTTGCATTTGTTGGGTAATAAGGAAACCTTGATAATGAAAAATGGTTAATGTCAGTGCATTTTATTAGGGGAAGGTTAGGGTTGGTTACTCAAGTGCCTAGCATTTAGCACTCTGAGGCTTCAAAGCTCCTGGCAAGATATACTCTGGAGGAAGGCAGAAAGGGGGAAACAGCAAGGGAGCAACAATGGCCAAAGGGCAGGAAATGGTGGAATACCAGTGTGACAAATCTAAAGCCCAAAGCCTCATGGATCTGGCCGAGTTGAGAATTTTGGGACCATACTGAAATGACTTTGGGGGTTGTTGAGATGGAGTATTACGTTTATTTTCATAGGAAAAGACAGGACTTTGGAGGGGAGTAAAGGAGGGAGTTCTAGGTCTACATGTATAAATCTTCCAGAAACTCCTGTTAAGATATTAAAGCCAAGGATAGTGCTATTGAGAGAGAAGCCATTGCGAAGCGATTAGGTCTGAGTCCCACATGGATGGGATTAGCACTATAATAAAAAGAACCTTCAGAGAGCTCATTCACCACTTAACACTGGGTGAGACACAGCAAGTGCATCTCTGCACTGACAGGAAGTAGGGCCTCAGCATATAACCAATAGTGTCTCCTGGCTTAAAACTTCATGGTCTCCAAATGATGAGAGATAAACATATGTTGTCTATGAACAACTGAGTCTATGGAACTTTATTACAGTAGCACGAACAGACTACACAGTAGGAACTGACTCCCCTGAGAAGAGGGGTGAGTCTAATTCCAAGCATGAATGTGCCGGGTAAATCAGAGCACTGTGCTTACAAAGCATATATATATACATACATACATGCATACGTTCACACATGTACATACAGGCAGACGTGTAAAACTATATATCATCTATGGCAACCACATTTGTGTGTATGACCTGCTTCTTCAAATCTATTTCATTTAGCATTCTTACCTCATCTGCAACTTTCCATATTTCTTCATCTCTCCATTTTCCATGGGGATCCAGGTTTTGTCTGAATGTTCCAGAAAAGATAAATACTTTCTATAATGACAAAAAATTAGAAAGTATGAATAGCCTATTCATCTTTTTATATTTTCCTTTGTTCCAAAACATTTCAAGAAATGAAACAAAACAAACATCCATGTATTTACCATCTGCTTTTCTTAAATTGTAATACCTTTATATCTTATTTATTTAAATTAGAAACAATCTTATTTTACATATCAATCCCAATTCCTTCTCCCTCCCATCCTCCCATGCCCCCCACCAACCCTCCCCCATCCCACTCCTCCATCCACTTCCCAGGGAGGGTGAGGCCTTTCATGGAGGAATCATTAAAGTCTGTCACATCATTTGACCCTCCATGGGAAATGGGCTCCCAAAGTCCATTTGTGCACTAGGGATAAATACTGATCCACTGCCAGAGGCCCCATAGACTGCCCAGGCCTCCTAACTGACATCCATGTTCAGGGGGCTTGGTTCTGTCCAATGCTGGTTCCCTAGCAGTCAGACTGGGGTCCATGAGCTCCCCCTTGTTCAGGTCAGCTGTTTCTGTGGGTTCCCCCAGCATGGTCTTGACCCCTTTGCTCATCACTCCTCCCTCTCTATAAGTGGATTCCAGGAGTTCAGCTCAGTGCTTAGTTATGGGTGTCTGCTTCTCCTTCCATCAGCTACTGGATGAAGGCTCTAGGATGGCAATTAAGGTAGTCATTAATCTCATTATTGGGGAAGGGCATTTAAGGTAGCCTCTCCACTGTTGCTTAGATTCTTAGTTGAGGTTGTCCTTGTGGATCCCTGGAGATTTCCCTATTGCCAGATTTCTCTTTAAATCTATAATGGCTCCCTCTATTAAGGTATCTCTTTCTTGCTCTCCTCTATTCTTCCCCTGACTCAATCTTCCTTTTATATCACTTTTAAAGAAAAAATATAACAGCAGTTGAAACTCTTTTTGAACATTTTTTCCAATTGAGGCCACTGTATATCATGGAGAATGGAGTATTTTCTTTTACTTACATTCTTCAATATAAGCAAATGTAATGTATAATTAGAAAAGTTAAAAACAACATGTGTACGATGTGAATTAAATTGCCAGGACAAAGTCCTATTTCTTTAAATGTATTTTCCTTGGATTTCACTGATGAACTAGTTTCCTAAGACATTATAAAACTATGTTAACATATGGAAACTTACTCAAACACACATTCTCATTTAGTTTATAAATTTGTGTAGCATCTTGCTTATATGAACAGAGAAAAACAGAGGAAAGAACAACTTAGAAACTCATAAATCATCATAGATCAACCATTTGTTCAAAGGCATATGTTCTGGGGCAAAGAGGCAGGTGTTCCAGGCGTGGAAACAGCACTGCATGGCCATTGCTGAGATGGTCTGCTCGCAGAATCACTTCCGCTTAGGTAGTCATGCATCAAAAGAAAACCATTATCTTAACAAGGAATCAGGCAATAAGTAATATTTTAAAAAATAATATTTAGTACTCTCTGTGTACACAGAAGACTGGCAAAATAATTATGATGTGAATGCCTAAGATAGTTTTCTTGGCCTTTTCTTCTCTGGCTTGCCTGTCTGCAACTGCTGAAGCACACAATAGAAAATGTTTACTTTGGCCAGATGTTTTATCCTCAAAGCAGACAGTTACTAAAGGGAATATGGCCTACAAAGATGCTGCGGTAGTTTGGTTCTGGTTAGGTAGGGATGGCTACAAACAGGAACCTAATCTCTTTCATTTCCATGCTTTGTAAACTAGAGCATGCATCCTACTTCCATTCTTTCTGCATCTCCGTCTCAGAATTTGGCATCTTCATCTTTCTGTCTAAGATGCGAAAGGCATTTATGATTTATCTCACTCCTCAATCTACCTAAATGAAATAAGCCATTGGTCATTTATTTTATCCCCAAACTAGATGTCAAATCAACTTATTTCTCAGTTTCTGTTCCCACAAAGTAGTCCAGACCATCACTAGCTCTCTCTGTATCACTGAACGAGCATCCTAATTGGTTTGTTTCTTTATACTCTTGCTTCTCTTACAATGCATTCAAGTAATTCACGATAAATGAAAATGGGTCATTTCATTAATCTTTTAGAAAACTTTCACTGACTTGCCATTTTCCTCAGGGCACAAAATCCTTTCAAAAGCCACAAAATCTTATGGCCCCTTTCCACTCCACTCTAGTCTAACCACACAGACTTTCTTAACTTCTTCACATAATTTATTATTCTCAACTGGAAATATCCATGATCTTCACATAGTAAGCTCTATCTTTCATTTTTCAAATTAAATTTCATTTTCTAGGGGCACTATTTTTTTTTATCATCAAACCAAACAAGCTCCCCCAATTATTTCTTATACTTTCATTCTTTAAATAATACTGAGCTTAGGTGCTGGCAATGTTGTTCAGTTGGTGAAAATGCTTACTTAATTTGTAAGAGGCCTTGGATCTGATCCCACAGGCACATAAACTGGGCACAGTAGCTTGTGCCCATAACAACACCCAGGAGGTAGAAAACAGAGGATAAAGGTTTCAAGGTTACCCTTTGCTACACAGAAAGCCAGAGGCCAATATAGGTCACATGTCTCAAAGAAAACAACTAAGATTAATTGCACATCTGTGAATGTTTGATTTATAATGCTCATATCTTCTTGAAGACCATGTCTTTGCTTTCTACTGTAGACACAAGCTTTGTATAAGCTAAAAAAAAATGCTGCCAGAATGAGTGTGCTGATATGGAGAAATAAAAGTTCAAAATAATCATATTAGAGTAAATATTATTTTTTCTCAATTGTGAAGTTTAACTTCTATAAGCTACTCTCTGGCTAATAAAGGTATCTCTCTCTCTTTCTCTCTCTCTCTCTGTGTGTGTGTGTGTGTGTGTGTGTGTGTGTGTGAGAGAGAGAGAGAGAGAGAGAGAAAGAGACAGAGAGAGACAGAGACAGAGAGACAGAGAGCAAAAGATTTACTAAATGTGAACCAACCTACAAGTATTCATAAGTCTATAATATACATATTAGTTTATTAAATTTATGACATTTTAACTAATTTATTTTAAACAGATACAAATTCAAAATTATGAAGGAAGGAAGCTGTCTTTTAGGAATCTAAAAGCTTTAGGTGTGGTGGATTTATTACAACTCAGAAATCTTGCAAGCCTTTTGTTCATAATTTCTTGTCTAGTAAACTACACATCCAATTTTAAAGAAAAAATGACTGAACAAACCGGTTTGGTTAGAATTCAATTGTACGCTATCAATCAGACATTCCATTCCTGTAATTCAAAGAGAACCTGGCAGTGACTTGCTTTTACAGTGCCAGCAGATGTCTTGCTTATGTTTCCTAAACTGTTTGAACACCCCACAAACCTCTCTGTAGAATTGAAAGGTCCTTGAGGTCAACCTAAGATCTTTCTCTCTTCTTTTCAAATTCAACAGTCGCAGCCTGGGAAGTGGCATGGTTTGGCCAACAAGCACTCTCAGATCCGTGCACCAAAGAAATGTATCTGAAACTTCCAATCACAAGGATCCCCTACAGGTCTTGTAAGAAACTAGTCACTAATAAGAAAGTTAGGGCAAGCAAATATTTGATATTTATTTAATGTCATGTATGGTATAAAGAGCAATTCTTGAGACTCTAGGCAGAATAAAGAGATCACATTGTTCACCCCATGACTAATCTCTTCCCTGAAACTGACTCCTCCATTCCTCAATTCTGTGGAAGCAGCTGAGCCTACATGGATTTCCCATGGCTGGTCTATAATTGCAACAGGCACTATGCTGTAGTACTAGAAAACAAAAAAAGCAAT